>NW_027199647.1:0-29733 GCF_038502225.1 Cherax quadricarinatus | reverse complement strand
AAGATTTCCTGTCTTATTGTTCCAATCAATTTGTCTAAAGTGAAAATCTCCCATTATCACAACATTTTCGTATCTAGTTGCTTTATGAATTTCGTCCCTTAACAGCTTACTGCACTCCCTATCAAGGTTTGGGGGCCTATAAATCACACCTAAAATAAATTTGTCACGTCCCTCGAGAAACTGTAGCCAAACAGATTCTGTATTCGATGTTTCTAATCTTATATCATGTCTAAGACAACAATTTAAATTTTCTCTGACATACATCGCCACTCCACCACCCTTCCTGTTGACCCTATCAGCGTGGAATAGTTTATATCCCTGTATGTTGCATTCAGAAGGCATTTCTCTATCTTTCACGTTGAACCAGGTCTCTGTTATACCTATAATATCTATATTACCTACACTTGCAAGTAATCTTAGCTAATCTATCTTATTTCTTAGACTCCTACTATTTGTATAGTAAACCTTAAGGAAGCTAGTCACTCGTTGCCCTCTACTATCCCTCTTTGTTAATCAATTGATTTGCCATTACTAGCAACTTTATTTTGAATATTGTCTTTTAAACATATCCCTGAGGTATCCCTGTAATAGCTGATGTTTTTAACCCTAATGCTGCAGCCTGGTTGTTTCCCACAAACACCCATACCTCTATAATCTATCAGTTTATATTTCTAGACAAGTCATCAATTACCCTCTTAATTGAACTGGTTAATGCAACCACTCCATCCCCAGCGAGATGAACCCCATCCCTTGCATACATATCACGTTTGCCAAAGAATAGGTCCCAGTTATCAATGAATGGGATTGCAAGTTCCTTGCAGTACCTGTCTAGCCAGCAATTTATGCCAATTGCCCTAGGCATCCATTCATTGCCCATTCCCTTTCTAGGCAAGATGCTACATATGACTGGGATCCCTCCCTCAGACCTAACTACTTCTATGGCTGACCTCTACTTATCCTGCAGTGCCTGTCTCCTGCCCTTCCCAATGTCATTACCCCCAGCACTAAGACAGATAATGGGCTTGTTCCCATTACCTGCCTTAGTATTATCCAACCTGCTGACTATGTCACCAACACCAGCTCCTGGGAGGCACGCTCTCTGTCTGACCTTTCTGTCTCTGTTACAAAATGCACGGTCCATACATATTACCTGAAAGTCTCCTACTATTAAAATATTCTTTCCTTGATTAGCAGGGGAATCATTGGTACCTTCAACCTCACTAACCACTGAAGGACACTCGTCTTGGAGAACAGAGAATCGATTTCCTACCTTCACATCTTCTCTATTAACTCTCCTCATCTTCCTTCTTCCTGAACTGTGAACCACTTGCCACTTAAAGTGGCTACCACTATCACTGCTGGTGACCATTTCCTCCTTACCAGCTAAATCCATCTCACACTCACTCCCAAACTCATCTATGCGATGCTTCAGCCTCCTATTTTCCTCCTGAAGAAGTAGAACCTCCTTCAACACTTGAACCTGTGTTTCTAAAACACTACAACAAGCCAGGGTGCTTGGTAACAGCCCACGCTAACTCCCAAGAGCTTAGGCAGGTATGACCACACGTGACCACTGACCTCAGCCTACTGACCACTGACCTCAGCGTACTGACCACTTACCTCAGCGTATATATATATATTTAACAAGTCGGCTGTCTCCCACCGAGGCAGGGTGACCCAAAAAGAAAGAAAATCCCGGAAAAGAAAATACTTTCATCATCATTCAACACTTTCACCTCACTAACACATAATCACTGTTTTTTCAGAGGTGCTCAGAACACAACAGTTTAGAAGCATATACGTATAAAGATACGCAACATATCCCTCCAAACCGCCAATATCCCGAACCCCTCGTTTAGAGTGCAGGCATTGTACTTCCCATTTAAAGGACTTAACTCCGGCTATATAAAAATAACCGGTTTCCCTGAATCCCTTCAATACACATTACCCAGCTCACACTCCAACAGCTCGTCAGGTCCCAAATACCATTCGTCTCCATTCACTCCTATCGAACACGCTCATGCATGCTTGATGAGAGTAAGACACATGTGCAACATCTGGGTATCTTTATTGTAGACGTTTCGCCATCCAGTGGCTTTATCAATACAAATTCTAGGACATAACTTGAAGACAGTAGAACTATGCACAGAAGATGAGGTAATCAGTCCCTCAACCTAGGAGTAGGTGCGAACAGCACCATAGTCGTGGAGATTCTGAAGCAGAAGAAAGAATCCTGGCGCTTATATAGTAACGTCAGGTGTAGCAGACGAGGGCATATTCACTGGTAGGCGAGATTCCCCAGTGGAAGTAGGTCCTTCCCAAAGAGATGGGTTAGTTGTAGTAGTAGTTGTCGTATTCGAGAAGTTTATGTACATGTCCTCAGAATTAAGATTCCATGATGTTGCAGTGTCTGACAAGTTGTGTACGAATGGTATATAATACTGACAAGATGAGAGTAAGACACATGTGCAACATCTGGGTATCTTTATTGTAGACGTTTCGCCATCCAGTGGCTTTATCAATACAAATTCTAGGACATAACTTGAAGACAGTAGAACTATGTACAGAAGATGAGGTAATCAGTCCCTCAACCTAGGAGTAGGTGCGAACAGCACCATAGTCGTGGAGATTCTGAAGCAGAAGAAAGAATCCTGGCGCTTATATAGTAACGTCAGGTGTAGCAGACGAGGGCATATTCACTGGTAGGCGGGATTCCCCAGTGGAAGTAGGTCCTTCCCAAAGAGATGGGTTAGTTGTAGTAGTAGTTGTCGTATTCGAGAAGTTTATGTACATGTCCTCAGAATTAAGATTCCATGATGTTGCAGTGTCTGACAAGTTGTGTACGAATGGTATATAATACCGACAAGATGAGAGTAAGACACATGTGCAACATCTGGGTATCTTTATTGTAGACGTTTCGCCATCCAGTGGCTTTATCAATACAAATTCTAGGACATAACTTGAAGACAGTAGAACTATGTACAGAAGATGAGGTAATCAGTCCCTCAACCTAGGAGTAGGTGCGAACAGCACCATAGTCGTGGAGATTCTGAAGCAGAAGAAAGAATCCTGGCGCTTATATAGTAACGTCAGGTTAAACAACCATGGTGACATTACACATCCCTGTCTAAGACCTACTTTTACCGGGAAGTAGTCTCCCTCTCTTCTACACACCCTAACCTGAGCCTCACTATCCTCATAAAAACATTTTAGAGCCTTTAGTAACTTACAACCTATTCCATATACTTGCAACATCTGCCACACTGCTCCCCTATCCACTCTATCATATGCCTTTTCTTAAGCCATAAATGCAATAAAAACTTCCCTACCTTTATCTAAATACTGTTCACATATATGCTTCAACGTAAACACTTGATCTACATATCCCCTACCCACTCTGAAGCCTCCTTGCTCATCCACAATCCTACATTCTGTCTAACTCTAATTCATCCAATAATAACCCTACCATACACTTTTCCTGGTATACTCAGTAAACTTATTCCTCTATATTTTTTACAATTTTTTTTTGTCCCACTTCCCTTTATATAGATGGACTATACATGCTTTCCGCCAACCGCTAGGTACCTTCTCCTTTTTCATACATTTAATAAACAAAAATATCAAACACTCCAACACCATATCCCCCCCCCCCTGTTTTTAACATTTCTGTCATGATCCTCTCAGTTCCAGCTGCTTTACCCCCTTTCATTCTACGTAATGCCTCACGCACCTCCCCCACACTCACATCCTGCTCTTCTTCACTCCTAAAAGATGGTATACCTCCTTGGCCAGTGCATGAAATTACCGCCTCCCTTTCTTCGTCGACATTTAAAAGCTCCTCAAAATATTCACGCCATCTACCCAATACCTCCATCTCTCCATCTACTAACTCCCCTACTCTGTTTTTAACAGAAAAATCCGTTCGTTCACTAGGCTTTCTTAACTTGTTTAACTCCAATTTTTTTTCTTATTTTCATTAAAATTCCTTGATAGTGCCTCTCCCACTCTATCATCTGCTCTTCTTTTGCACTCTCTCATCACTCTCTTCACCGTTCTTTTACTCTCCACGTACTCTACTCTTCTTATAACACTTCTGCTTTGTAAAAACCTCTCATAAGCTAACTTTTTCTCTTTTATCACACCCTTCATCATTCCCCAGTCACTCCTCTTTCCTCCTGTACCCACCCTCCTATAACCACAAACTTCTGCCCCACATTCTAATACTGAATTTTTAAAACTATTCCAACCCTTGATGACAACCCTCCCCCCCTACTCATACTTGCACCAGCCCACCTTTCTGCCAATAGTCGCTTATATCTCACCCGAACTTCCTCCTCCCTCAGTTTATACGCTTTCACCTCTCTCTTACTTGTTGTTGCCACCTTCCTCTTTTTCCATCTACCTCTTACTCTCACTGTAGCTACAACTAAATAATGATCCGATATATCAGTTGCCCCTCTGTAAACGTGTACATCCTGGAACCTATCCATCAACCTTTTATCCACAAATACATAATTCAACACACATGCTTTATCATACCTTGTATATGTATTTATCCTCTTCTTCATAAAAAATGTATTACTTATTACCAAGCCTCTTTCTACACATAGCTCAATTAAAGGCTCCCCATTTTCATTTACCCCTGGCACCCCAAATTTACCAACTACTCCCTTCACAACATTTTTGCCCACTTTAGCATTGAAATCCCCAACCACCATTACTCTCACATTTGGTTCTAAACTCCCCACGCATTCACTCAACATTTCCCAAAATCCCTCTCTCTCATCTACACTTCTCTCTTCTCCAGGTGCATATACGCTTACTATAACCCACTTTTCACATCCAACCTTTATTTTACTCCACATAATCCTTAAATCAAAACATTTATAGACCCTCTTTTCCTGCCATAGGTTATCCTTCAACATTGTTGCTACTCCTTCTTTAGCTCTAACTCTATTTGAAACCCCTGACCTAATCCCATTTATTCCTCTCCACTGAAACTCACCCACCCCCTTCAGCTTTGTTTCACTTAAAGCCAGGACATCCAGCTTCTTCTCATTCATAACATCCACAATCATCACATTCTTATCATTCGTACAACATCCATGCACATTCAGACTTCCCACTTTGACAATTTTCTTCTTCTTATTCTTTTTAGTAATTATTACAGGAAAAGTGGTTACTAGCCCATTGTTCCCGGCATTTTAGTTGACTTTTACAACACACATGGCTTAAGGAGGAAAGCTTCTTATTCCACTTCCCCATGGATATAAATGGAAAAGTAATAAGACCAAGAACTATTAAGATAAAATCAAAGAAAACTCAGATGAGTGTGAATAAATAAACGTGTACATGTATATGTAGTGTGACCTAAGTGTAAGTAGAAGTAGCAAGACATACCTGTAATTTTGCATATTTATGAGACAGACAAAAGACACCAGCAATCCTACCATCATGTAAAACAATTACAGGCTTTCGTTTTACACACACACACACATATATATATACATATATATATATATATATATATATATATATATATATATATATATATATATATACATATATATATATATATATATATATATATATATATATATATATATATATATATATATATACATATATATATATATATATATATATATATATATATATATATATATATATATATATATATATATATATATATATATATATATATATATATATATATATATATATATATATATATATATATATATATATATATATATATATATATATATATATATATATATATATATATATATATATGCAATAAGATCACAGTAAACAGGTGATTTCAAAATATGCAAAACAACCACTCTGAAAAATAGAGAAATTCGTAATTCCTGTTGCGAATTTGAATTTGAGCCTAAGCTGAGGGCTTCAGTTTCTGTGGTTGACAGTGGACGAGATGAAAGATTTTGAAAAGT
Source organism: Cherax quadricarinatus (assembly GCF_038502225.1). Taxonomy (NCBI): domain Eukaryota; kingdom Metazoa; phylum Arthropoda; class Malacostraca; order Decapoda; family Parastacidae; genus Cherax; species Cherax quadricarinatus. Next base: position 23,776 of record NW_027199647.1, on the reverse strand, counting down.
TTAGGAAGACCTGAAATTATTCAAAATCTTTCATCTCGTCCACTGTCAACCACAGAAACTGAAGCCCTCAGCTTAGGCCTCAAATTCGCAACAGGAATTACGAAACCAAAACAAGACCTCAATTTCATCGCCAAAAACTACAGACACAATGACTCCGACTTCCAAAAAGGCTATCTTCAAGGCATCATCTCAGCAGCCATCTCAACACGCAGCTCCCCAGTCATACCTCGACGTTACATCAATGCACTCAAAGGTTTAGCAGAAGACACGACCATCAGGGTCACCACCGCTGATAAAGGAGGTGGTGTTGTTATCATGAACACTGACGATTACAGGAACAAAATGCTCAATCTACTTAATGACCCAGATACCTACAAACCTCTCACAACTAACCAAGTGGACAACCTTACTAAAACTTTTCTTCAAAGGACTCGCCGCATTCTGAGGGGCTCAGAACAAGGGAAGAAACTTCTGCACACCATGCCCAGCAACCCCAGACCTGCCAGAATGTACGGCCTGCCAAAGACTCACAAGCCTGGTATCCCACTGAGGCCCATATCCTCGGGAATAGGCAGTGCTCCCCACCAGCTCTCAGGAATTCTCGCCAAACACCTCTCTAAACTCTTGGGCACTATCAGTCCAGCACATCTCAAACACTCAGGTGATCTTCTCAATCGCATTCGCAACATCAACATCAGGAACAAGAAACTTTCCAGCCTTGACGTGACTTCCCTATTCACCAAAGTACCTACTACACAAGCCATCGATCTCTTGCGCAGGAAAATTGACGATTCACTTGATCTTCCCATTCCAGCCAGCGATTTCATCGACCTTGTTGAACTATGTGTTGGCTTTACGTGTTTCTCTTTCGAAAATCACCTCTTTCAGCAGACTTTTGGACTACCCATGGGTTCGCCACTCAGTGCAGTCCTGGCGAACCTATACATGGAACATCTAGAAGCCGAACGTTTCTCCACCATTATTCCTTCGTCTGTCACCTGGCTCCGTTATGTTGACGACATTCTCCTCATAACTCCTAAACGCTTCAACGTTCAAGCTCTCCAAGACAAGCTCAACCAGGTCGAGCCTTCAATCCAGTTCACACTTGAAGAAGAAGTCGACAACACTCTTCCTTTCCTTGATGTTCTGCTCTGCAAAGCTGACCACGAACTTCGTTTTAAAGTCTATCGAAAACCCACCAACCAAAACGATCTTCTCCACTTCTACTCTCACCACGACACCAAAACCAAACGTGGTGTAATTATAGGCTTCTTCCTGCGTGCACTCAGAATCTGCAGCAACGAGTTCCTTGAGGAAGAATGCACTATAATTGAACAAATATTTTCTAAACTCCACTATCCTCGTCACTTCATCAGAGACTGCAGACGGCGAGCATTAAACATCTTCAACACACCCAGAGAAGACACTGCCGAGAAGAGATACATAGTCCTTCCCACCAACTCCATTGCCAAACATGTTTCCAACATCTTTGCCAAAACATCATTCCAAGTATCTACCTCCACAACCACGACCATCAAGGACATCACCAGTAGTAGGCAGGACAAGCCTCCATCCTCTGCAGGGGTATACATAATCCCTTGTAATGACTGCAACAAGTTATACGTGGGCGAAACATCAAGGGACCTCCAAACACGTATTTCAGAACACCAATACGCAAGCAGGTCTGACGACACAAGGAATGCCTGCGTACAACACCGTAATTCACACAACCACTTGATAAACTACAGAAACTCAAGACTTATCGCCACAGAAGACAACACTCAATACCGAAGAATCCTGGAATCATCACTTATTTCTATATCCGACAACTTCAACCAGAATAGTGGCTTCTATAACATAGCTGAACCACTTGCCAAGAAACTTCTTCATCGCTATCCCACATAAGAACACTGTAGAAGGTCTGCTCACAAACTTATCCAATCTCCTTTCCAAGCTACCCAAGTTTTTAGACTCTATAACCCCACTCGGTACATCATCAGATGCAGCATTCTTCACCTGACCTCAGCCGGACTATAAATACTCGCGTTCCTTCCACCCCAGGTAGTTCTGTTTGTGACTTGAAAAAGCCCACTGTGTGGGCGAAACGTAGTCAATAAAGGATCACATTATACTGCATTTGTGTTTATATTGCTAATGCAATGAATTCAAATTTAAAATTTACAGAAAACCTACAAATAACTGTTCCTATGTCCACTATTATTCCTCGCATCAAGATAGAGTCAAACTGTCTGTTTTCTCATCAATGTTTTTGAGAGCTTTACGAATTTGTAGTCCTGAGTTCATAGATGAGGAAATATCCAAAATTTATGAAATAGGTAATGATTTAAAATACCCAAGAAATGTAATTGATAAATCTTTTAAAGTTGCTAGAAATACTTTTTACAATCCAAAAAGGGACAACCAGCCTTATTCAACTAAAAATATGTTGGTTCTCCCTTACCATGAAAACTTGGTTGATATGCCTTCTCTTCTTAAGACTTTTAATATTAAAGTTGTATTCAAAAATCTTGATACAGTAAAAAAAACTTTTGATAAAGAATTCCCCCCAAAATGCTGATGGATGTGTCTATAAGATTCCTTGTAAAATTTGCGATAAAGTTTATTACGGTCAAACTGGTAAAAATCTCGAACTAAGATTAAAACAACATAAATATAGCATTAGAACTGGACAAGATTCCAATGCTCTATTTATTCATGTAAGAGATTTTAACCATCCAATTGATTTTCAAAAAGTTGAGAAAGTAGTATCAAGCAAGTCCATGGTCGACAGGAATATAATTGAATCTTGTTTCATAAAAAGCAGTTTTGACAATAATATGAATATTTCCTTTGGTTTATATAAATTAGATCCATTTATAATTAATAGAATTTGGGAAGAATTTAATAATACACTGGACAAATAATAATTTTTAAATTTTCTTGGGTAGAATAGTTTGTGGGTGAGTTGTGCAAAGGACCTATTCAAGTTGGCTCGGCGCGCGTCAGGTGTTTAACCGTTGTGGGATCTGATAGTGAGGTGCTGGCCAGACCCCTTATATAGCTTCCTTGGATGCTTTACTTTCATAGTTCCTTGATAATGTGAGTAGTCACGAAAGCGCTTGGAATTTCTCTATTCTTTCAGAGTGGTTGTTTTGCATATTCTGAAATCACCTGTTTACTGTGATCTTATTGCATTAATGGATACCACACGACTCTTCAGAATGTTCTCGATAAGCTTTCCTAATCATATATCTTTTGTTTCACAGTTTTCTTCTGCACTGATCAAGTCCCACAAGTTAAAAATTCGACTTAATTTTTTAAAAAATTGTTTAAATGAACAAGTTCTGCCCAAGTCTCTTTTACCCAATAGACTCCTTGACATGAGAGATCGTCCTTTTGATGATTTTATGAGAATTATTCTTCAGAAACATATTGAAATAACTAAAATACAGGAGAAGGAAGCATTCAAAATATTGAGAAACAAAAAATACTCTTTTAATCAGGCCATTCCATCAGAATGGAAACACAGTATGTTGGATCATTGCTATAATAAACTCAGAAGAATTTGTAATGAACTCAAGAGCAAACTACAAAGAAAATTAGACATTTTAATTGAAAATAGTGATTGGACAAAGCATGCTAATAACAATTTTGTAATTAACTTATCAGATGAAATTTTAGACAAACATACAACTGCTGCTCTAGGTTTTGGCCTAAGTTTTGCAACTTCAAAAAAACTTAATAATGTTGAAATTGCAAAAGCCTTTTGTAACTTTGAAAAATTTTCTGATTTATCCTCTGATGAAATTAATATTAGTAAAGGAATGGTATATAGCTCTATGTTAAAACCAAACATTCCCAATTGCCCTCAAAGATTCTTTAAGTCTTATGATACACTTAATAACAATAAAAATTTGCGCCTTACTAAAGCAGACAAAATAAATGCAATAGTAATTATGAAAGAAAATGATTACCAAGAAAAAATGAATAATCTCTTAGATGATACTGAAACCTATTCTAAACTTAGGAAAAATCCCCTAGAAACCGTTAACAGCAATTTCAATAAAACAATAAAACTTCTACTGAAAGGCAAAGATGAATTAGTCAAACAATTTACTTCCACTAATCCATCTTTACCTTACATGTATGGACTAATAAAAACACACAAACCAGGGAATCCAGTCAGACCAATTATTAGCTCCATAGGGTCAGTTTCATATAAATTATCCAAATGGCTTGTTGATATTTTGAGCCCTATTGTTGGCAAAATTTCTAACTTTAATGTTAAAAACAACATAGACTTGGTTGATAAATTAAGCTCCTTGACTGACTTAAATGATTTTAACATGGTTAGTTTTGATGTTACTTCCTTGTTTACGAAAGTTCCTGTTGATGATTTATTAAGTTTCTTATCTGAAGAACTCGTTAACTATGATTTACCATTGCCAGTTCCTACTATCATTAAACTTATTAAACTTTGCATTGTTGATGCAAAATTTGTATTTAATGATAAGTTTTACACTCAGAAGTTTGGTATGGCAATGGGAAATCCTCTTTCACCTGTTCTTAGTAACCTATACATGGAATTTTTTGAAACAAGGTTGCTTAACACAATCCTCCCTAATAGAGCTAAATGGTTCAGATATGTTGATGATATTTTGTGTCTTATGCCCAAAAATGTAGATATACACCATTTCCTTGGAAAATTAAATAGCTTAGCCCATTCTATAAACTTTACTGTTGAGTTTGAAGAAAATAACTCATTGCCTTTTCTAGATGTTTTAATTATTAAGGGTAATAATGAATTCAAATTTAAAATTTACAGAAAACCTACAAATAACTGTTCCTATGTCCACTATTATTCCTCGCATCAAGATAGAGTCAAACTGTCTGTTTTCTCATCAATGTTTTTGAGAGCTTTACGAATTTGTAGTCCTGAGTTCATAGATGAGGAAATATCCAAAATTTATGAAATAGGTAATGATTTAAAATACCCAAGAAATGTAATTGATAAATCTTTTAAAGTTGCTAGAAATACTTTTTATAATCCAAAAAGGGACAACCAGCCTTATTCAACTAAAAATATGTTGGTTCTCCCTTACCATGAAAACTTGGTTGATATGCCTTCTCTTCTTAAGACTTTTAATATTAAAGTTGTATTCAAAAATCTTGATACAGTAAAAAAACTTTTGATAAAGAATTCCCCCCAAAATGCTGATGGATGTGTCTATAAGATTCCTTGTAAAATTTGCGATAAAGTTTATTACGGTCAAACTGGTAAAAATCTCGAACTAAGATTAAAACAACATAAATATAGCATTAGAACTGGACAAGATTCCAATGCTCTATTTATTCATGTAAGAGATTTTAACCATCCAATTGATTTTCAAAAAGTTGAGAAAGTAGTATCAAGCAAGTCCATGGTCGACAGGAATATAATTGAATCTTGTTTCATAAAAAGCAGTTTTGACAATAATATGAATATTTCCTTTGGTTTATATAAATTAGATCCATTTATAATTAATAGAATTTGGGAAGAATTTAATAATACACTGGACAAATAATAATTTTTAAATTTTCTTGGGTAGAATAGTTTGTGGGGTGAGTTGTGCAAAGGACCTATCCAAGTTGGCTCGCCGCGCGTCACGTGTTTAACCGTTGTGGGATCTGATAGTGAGGTGCTGGCCGACCCCTTATATAGCTTCCTTGGATGCTTTACTTTCATAGTTCCTTGATAATGTGAGTAGTCACGAAAGCGCTTGGAATTTCTCTATTCTTTCAGAGTGGTTGTTTTGCATATATATATATATATATCATATATATATATATATATATATATATATATATATATATATATATATATATATATATATATATATATATATATATATATATATATATATATATATATATATATATATATACATATATACATATATATATATATATACATATATATATACATATATATATATACATATATACATATATATATATACATATATATATATATACATATATACATATATATATACATATATACATATATATATATGTCGTGCCGAATAGGCAGAACTTGCGATCTTGGCTTAAATAGCAACGCTCATCTTGCCATATAGGACAAGTGAAAATTTGTGTATGCAATAATTTCGCCAAAATCATTCTGAACCTAACGAAAAAAATATATTTCACTGTGTTTGTTTAGTATTAAATTATTGTAAACAAATCTAAAATATATTTAGTTGGGTTAGGCTAAAATAAATTGTTCTTGTTATAATAAGGTTAGGTAAGTTTTCTAAGATTCTTTTGGTGCAAAATTAAAATTTTTTACATTAACATTAATGAAAAAAATATATCTTTAAACGTATAAGAGAAAATTTTAGAAAGGACTTAATTTTAAATGAGTTCTTGCTAATTGACCAGTTTTACATATTCGGCACGACATATATATATATATATATATATATATATATATATATAATTCCTGCTGTGGACGTAGAGACAATGCTTGTAAATAATTTCGCCTGTTTGCTAATTGTTAAGCATTTCAAATCTCTTTCGTTGTCCACTGCATGTGGCAGGATTCGGTGAAATAACTTTGCAAACGAGCTTGGTGCCCGTGGGTATGGGGAAACATCGCTTAGCTTCGGCTAAGCGCCCATACTTATCGCAGGTCTAGTCTCGTGGTAAAGTGCTGTGGACTCTGATACAGAGTTAGCAGGTTCGAGTCCTGTTGTGGACGTAGAGACAATGTTTGTAAATAATAAAACATAAATTCACCTACTGTATATATTATACAAAGATGACTATAACTAGCATTTTGGCTCTGATGTCTTCCTGAGGAATGCTACGAGGGTCAATATCCCCGCTAACTTGGTGTATTGCCTGTTCAACCAAGCTGTTCTAGCCACACGTAGTCCATCATATAAGCACCACCACCCTGCTGGTCAGAAACTTGTCCAATTTTCTCTCAAAGACAGTCAGGGGTGTTATGGTAATTTCCCTTATGTATGAATGGGGGGACACTGTAAAGTCTCTGTCCGCCATAGTATACTCATTGCAAACGTGCTTTTCATTCGGGTATATTACACCATTGGCCGAGCGCCTTACTTTCATAAGAAATGTTTAGTGTGTGTGTGTAGATATAAGACCAATTCTTGTAGCATTTTCCGAGTGAAGATTATAATGTTCCTCTCTTGCTGATGTTCCAAGAAATACAACGACTTAAAACATTCCCGATTATATATTCCGACTTTTTGCACATTATCCAGGTCTTCAGTTTTGCTTGCCTTGAATGGAGCTGTTCGAGTGCAGCTAGAACAAGTTACTTGATGGGTATCATCACTGGCTTGGTACCTCTACCCAGCCTATCATTTTTATTACATTTGTTATAGTGACGCTTTTGTGATCCTTGAAGGCAGGATCCTCTGACATGATCACTCCCAGGTCTCTCATATTAGTCTTATGATCTATTGAGTGACTGTAATTTATTTTGTACTTCATTCCAGCTTTAATTTTCTCCACCTTTCCATAACGGAGCATCTGAAATTTGTCCTCATCTGAAGATTCTGTTAATATAACTTAAAAGGTTAACTGTGCCGTCAATGGATGCCAGTCTTAAAGATTCTGATGTTGCCTGCAAGGGATGATACGGTGCTATGATTTATGTCTCTGTGTATGTCGGCTATATAAGCATGACAAAGAGAACTGGGGCAAGTATTGTATCTTGAGAAACAAAAAGTTTCCCTACAACACCCTCAGATTTCACTGTTCACTATTACACTTTGTTTTCATTTTATTATAAAATTAAATAACCATCTGCTCAGTTTTCCACTTATTTCTGTAGCAGGTTCTCTGGGCTATTACACAGCATCTATATTTTGCTTGTCTTCCACTTCCTCCAAGACCATGTCATGATAGTACTTGCGAGAGGCAGGAGAGACTTGCTCTAAACCCATGTTGCTCTGTGTTGTGCAACTGTTGAGCTGGCATATGCTTAGCTATGTTGTTTCTTAAACTCTCTCATAATGTGGGAAATCAGTCCGATTGCTTTATTGAAATCTTTGTTGAGCTGGGCTATATCAGCGATGATGAAAGCTTGTGGGATGATTCCTGTTTTCATGCTCCTCTATAGAACAGTCAAAGCGCAAGAAAGTGGTTTCTTGCAATGCTTAATGAATACAGCGTCCGATGAGTCAAGGCCTGGGGCAGAATGTCGTGACATGTAACTGATGGCTTTCTCGAAGTCAAGTGGAATTACGTCAGAAATTATGGAGATGTCAGGAAGATTTTGAGTCTCATCGATGGAAAATTTATTTGAATTGTCAAAATTTATAAACGTTAATGACTCACTGAACACAATATTTTACTCATTTCTTTATTATCATCGGAGTAGATTCCATCTCCTTCAAGCAAGGGTCAAATACGGGAAGTGGTTTTTGCTTTGCATTTTGCGTTTGAGGAAATATAAGAGTCAGAGTCAGGCTCACCATTTGAACATCGTATATAAATATTTTTCTATACAGTGACCACAATATTGTGGTGTTAAAACAAATAATATATCGGCAGATTTGCTCTTTCGAAATTTTTTATGCAATAATTTTCATGTCAGCGGATGGGTCTATGAAAGATGAGGTGAATCATAGAATTGATGAGGGAAAAAGAGTGAGTGGTGCACTTAGGAGTCTGTGGAGACAAAGAACTTTGTCCTTGGAGGCAAAGAGGGGAATGTATGAGAGTATAGTTTTACCAACGCTCTTATATGGGTGTGAAGCGTGGGTGATGAATGTTGCAGCGAGGAGAAGGCTGGAGGCAGTGGAGATGTCATGTCTGAGGGCAATGTGTGGTGTGAATATAATGCAGAGAATTCGTAGTTTGGAAGTTAGGAGGAGGTGCGGGATTACCAAAACTGTTGTCCAGAGGGCTGAGGAAGGGTTGTTGAGGTGGTTCGGACATGTAGAGAGAATGGAGCGAAACAGAATGACTTCAAGAGTGTATCAGTCTGTAGTGGAAGGAAGGCGGGGTAGGGGTCGGCCTAGGAAGGGTTGGAGGGAGGGGGTAAAGGAGGTTTTGTGTGCGAGGGGCTTGGACTTCCAGCAGGCATGCGTGAGCGTGTTTGATAGGAGTGAATGGAGACAAATGGTTTTTAATACTTGACGTGCTGTTGGAGTGTGAGCAAAGTAACATTTATGAAGGGATTCAGGGAAACCGGCAGGCCGGACTTGAGTCCTGGAGATGGGAAGTACAGTGCCTGCACTCTGAAGGAGGGGTGTTAATGTTGCAGTTTAGAAACTGTAGTGTAAAGCACCCTTCTGGCAAGACAGTGATGGAGTGAATGATGGTGAAAGTTTTTCTTTTTCGGGCCACCCTGCCTTGGTGGGAATCGGCCGGTGTGATAATAAAAAAAAAAAATAAATAATAATTTTCATGTCCATAGGTTTAAATCTAATTTTTACTCTGCTTTTGTTTAAACAAAATTGATATGAAAAATATCATATTTATTCTTGCTTTGATGAAAACTGCAATGAATGTAAAACTAAAGATATTTTAGATTCATTAAAAATTTCAATAAAAAAAAAGGCTTTTTCTTGTTAGTTGAAAAACCATAGTTTCCATTTTCTCCTTTTTTTTAGATACAGGATGCACCCCAACGTAACTTGTTAAGCATATATTTTCCATCATTGTTTTCCAGGATGTAAACAACAGCCAGAGAACACAGCTGGTAGACTGGTACTGATATCAACATGGTTGGTGGTGATCGTTCTGGTGGCAACCTTCACTGGCAACCTGACAGCATTCCTCTCACTTCCTCGCATTGAGAAAGTGCCTCAGACTGTCAGGGAAATGATAGATATGGACTACGACTTCTCGATCAGTTATGGTTACTCACAATATGATAATATGAAGGTTAAGTACGTGTGGAATATTCATTCTTAAATTTAAACTCTGCAGATGGTCAAAAATATAAAATAGTAATTACAAAAATGTTGCATAAGATACATTGAAAATTACAATCCAGGATAAAGAACATTTTATAATTTAGTAAATTTCGTTCAACATTTAATCTGCATCAGAAATAAAATAAAATATGTGTATTATGCTGCCTCCAAGATGCGCGACAAAATTCACTAGTTTCCCTTAACCCCAGTTTCCTGTACCTCAGTGTACACAAGAGACAGTAGTTGTACCACGAAACACTTCAGTTGTAGATGGACTGCTGCTCAAGTCCATCAGGAGACGAGGACATACAGTGTAGTCCTACCAAGAGATCCATGATTTAAATATCAGCATCCAACAAATTATGCTCAACACACTCAAGAAGCCTAAATAACTAAATTTGACAAACTTCAGCACAGGCTTACCAGACAGACTTGAGGAATGGCGGAAGATGCTGAAACCAGCCAGACAAGGAAACAGTGCACCTAACAACAAGAGAAAACACCCGGCAAGTGTGGAGCATGTCGGGCACTTATTAGAGGTTATGGGCGGGAAGTAGAGGTTATATGCGGGAAGTAGAGAGCAGCCCATAACCTCTATAGGCAGCTGAAAACCCCACAGGCAACCTCCTCAATTGCGATGATCTTCTCACGGCATTCAGATCCACTGCATTCAAATCCAAAAAGTTGCTCAGTGATATGCTGAAAGGAAAGACACAGATCTTTTAAACCAGGTAAGTGGAGGTTCCACCAGCTTAGAAGCCCGAAGCACCATCTATTCATGGCGCAACCTGCTCCTGTTTGGCAACGTCTGTCTAGCTGTTCTTGCAAGACGCAGCAAACAGCAGTGTACAACTACCCAGGAACAGATAACTGTGCCCCTCTGCCCCATCATCTCACAAATCACTGAGGTAGACCCAAGAAAAATTCCACTGAAAGAAAGATAATCTGTGCTCTGGTCAACAAAAGAAGTGAAGAAGGCAACACAGTGGGAGCAATCAGAATAATCACAAGTGACGACACAGTTGCTTCCAGAGATGAGGCAACAGTTCAAGCACTGACAAACACCCAACCAGGAACACCAGTCACTAATAACAACTTCGCTGATGATCCCATCACCGACCCGTAATTTAACCAGAATCAGAAGTTTGTGAACCGATTGTGTGTTTTGCAACAGGATCTGCAGGAGGTTGCCATGGAATACGACTATTACACCTCAAAGAAATGGTAAACCCGGTACTTGACACGTCTTCATCAATTCTCCTTTCTGAGTTAACAACCTTCGTCAGGAACTGTCTGGTGGGGCGGATTCCTCATGTGCTTTGAAAAACAAGGATGGGGGAATCAGGACCATCGCTGTTGGTAACACCCTTCACTGTCTCGTTCCCAAAACAACAGTGAGAAACATTCGCTCTGAAGCAGCCAGCTTGGTTCAGCCAAACCAACTGGGGTTTCAGGTCTTTCAAGGCAGTGAAGCTGCAGCTTCAGAGGCAAAAGACAAGGCCTTAGTCAAACTAAACTTTAGGAATGCTTTTAATCCAGTGAAGAGAGATGTGGTCTTGCCAGCTGTTTGAGAGCAGTTCCCCAGTCTTTTCCTCTTTATTTCAGCTGTGTACAGTAAAAACAATCAACTCTTTTATTTTGTGAGCATGAAATCATATCATCAGAGGGCCTTCAGCAGGGAAACCCACTCACTCCGTTTCTCTTATGCATGACAGTAGGAAAACTCACTTCCAGTTTGTGCAACGACCTCAATATCTGGTACCTGGATGATGACACTGGCAGGTACGGACGAGACACTGCTAGTGGACCTTTAACTGTGAAGTCAGAGCCATAAGATTCATCGTTAATCTATGGAAGTGTGAAATTATCTCACAAACCTGGAAATAATTTCAGCTGAGCAAACAATCCTTCCTGAACCCAAGACGCCTTGTATCTCCTAACAAGGTGTCTATCTCGTGCAAGACTTACCAATTTCTTGGGGTGTGTACCATCTTTTAACAGCCCAACACTCAGTGAATAAGATGCACTCCTGAGATCTATCTTTAGGAACACTGAATCTATCACTGAAAGATCACAAATGAAATAAAACCACATTTCAAAAACGATTGGGAGGTATAAGGGTGAGCAAGACAACGCAAATAGCATTAGCTGCAAATTTGTCTTCATGTATTGCATCCAGTGATCAAGTTATGGAGAATGTCCTGAACGTATGAAAGGTGCTGTAGGAGCTCACTCAGGCAGTTCAGCTCCTCCCAGAGATTGCTAGCACTCCCACTGTGACAAATCAATCGAGATGAAACTCAACCACACTGTGCTCAATAATGCCTCAGGAAAGGATAAAGCTCGTATCCTAGTAGCATAGGCACCACATTCAGGAACTTTCTTTTTAGGTGTCTCTAATTCTAGTCCATTCACAGTGGAGAAAGAAGCAGATTTTAAGCTTTCATTCATAGATGTTCTGATCTACCGGGCTGATAGATTTTTAAGTTTACGATATATAGAAAGGCCACTAATGTTTACTTACATATCGACTACTACTCTAAGAATGAAAAAAAAAGTAAAAAAGAGTGTCTTTAACACTATGTTTCTGAGAGCCTATCGAGTGTTAAGTCCAGAGTATCTTAATGAGGAAATTAGAAAAATCTTTGATATTGCTACAAAACTAAATTACCCTAAGAAGTTTGTAGAAACAACTTTCCTGGCAGCTAGGAAAACTTGCCATAGGACTGAACTAGAATAACACCTCAGATTAAGAATAAGTTAGTTCTTCCATACAATGAGAATAGATCTGTCCTACCAAATTCCTCCCAAAAAATTCAATATGCAAATAGCTGTTAAAAATGCACGGACTGCTAAAAGAATTTTGATCATGAACTTCACTCAACACTGTGTTGCCGGTGTTTACAGTATTGGGTGTAATGGCTACAGTTTATCTTACGTGGGACAGACTGGCAAATCTCTAAATTTTAGGTTAACACAACTCTGATGTTGGATAGAAATAGCTCAGGAATAAAATGCGATGTTCAGTCACACCCAAGTTTGCAACTATCCTGCAAATTGGTAAGAGTCCTAGTTCCTTGTACCTTATGGCTGAAAATAAATATTTTAGAAATGGCAATTATAAAATATAATTAACATTCATTTTATAATAATAGTTTCAGATGATTCAGACTCGACTAGTCTATAATTGAGACCATCGTGCATAACATGAAGCCGGACTTCCATATGAATGTTTTGGATTGTCTTAAGTGTCGTATTTGTACACCAGGAATTATGGCTTGTTTTAATGTTCATTCTTGTGTTAGACCAACATTTGCTCAAGAGTTGGGTGAGATATATACGTTATAGGTGTCTCCCTCTTGTATTAAGGGAGTTAGCCATAGACCTGATATCCCGAAAATTATGGAATTTTCCTAAAACAATTGCTAGATACATTTATATTCAGAATGTAAAGATCTTTTATATCATATCGAAGTCTGACACACACACACACACACACACACACACACACACACAGTGAAGAGGCGGAGCCAGGAGCTTGGACTCGATCCCTGCAACCTAGTCACAGGTCACTTCCACTTAAGGAAGAAGCACGGCATCAGACCTAGTAGCACAAGCTAGTCAGATCTAAATCATATGCACCCACACCACTATTTTTAAAACTACACAACGTTTTGGCCTCTATAACTGTACTCGGGAGTTTGTTCCACTCATCCACAACTCTATAATCAAACCAGTGCTTTCCTATATCCTTCCTGAATCTGAATTTTTCCAACTTAAAACCATTGCTGCGAGTCCTGCCTTGGCTAGAAATTTTTGGCACCATATTTGCATCCCCTTTATTTATTCCTGTTTTCCATTTATACACCTCGATCATATCCCCCCTAATTCTACTCCTTTCTAGAGAGTACAGATTCACGGCCCTCAGTCTATCCTCATAGGGAAGATTTCTGATACATGGGATCATCTTTGTCATCCTCCTCTGTACGTTTTCCTGTGCATTTATATCCGTTCTGTAATACGGTGACCAGAACTGTGCAACATAATCTAAATGAGGCCTAACCAAGGAGATATAGAGTTGAAGAACAACCTGTTAATCTGAACAAGATGTCCTCTCTTGAGCATCTCTACCAGCAGCTAAAGGAAGAACTGAGGATGGCTAAGCTTGAGATACAGCGGCTGACTGAGGAAAACAAGAAGATTCGTAGTAATCCTCCTGTTGAGAATCCTCAGGACAAGAAAGGAACGTGGACAGTAGCTGGAAAGCATGGGACAAAGTTAAGGATCAAGAGGACGATTGGAGAAGCAGAATCAACGAAGATCCAGGAAACTGTTGTTCAGACATCGAACCCATTCTCCGTGCTATCTGATGAATGTGAGTCGACTACTGGGAACATCATGACAAACGATGCCAAGGATGGTAAAAACATTGTTGTTGTTGGGGATAGCCAGGTTAGGTACATGAATAGGGCCTTCTGCTTGAAGGATAGGAGTAGGAGACAGAGGGTGTGTTTTCCTGGGGCTGGGATGAAGGATATTCTTAGTCATCTGGATAACATCATGAGAGGTAATGGGAGCAAATCTATTATCTGTCTCAGTGCTGGAGGCAACGATGTTCGCAGACGTAGGGGTGAAGACCTAATTAGCAGGTATACATCAGCAATAGAGATAATTAGGAGGAAGGGTGGAAACCCTGTCATATGTGGTATTTTGCCAAGGAGAGGAGTTGGAAATGAATGGGTGTCCATGACAATTGGTGTCAATTGCTGGCTGGACAAATACTGTAAGAAAAATGCAGTAACATTCATTGACAATTGGGACATCTTCTATGGCAGAAATGACATGTATGCCAGGAATGGGGTTCTCTAATCTAGGTCTGGGATAGGGGCATTGGCAACTGCAGTGGAGAGAGCTGTTAGGACTTTAAACTAGGAATAGTTAGTGGTATGGGTTTTGGCGAGAAAACAGTGAAGTCCCAGTGTAGTAATATGAGTTCTAGAGGAACTAGTAATAGGCAGAATGAGGTGGATATTGGAAAGCCTGTGGCACTAGGTGACAAGGACAGTAATAGGTTTTGTGTAAAAAAAAACAGAAATGAGCAGGAAGGGTAAAGAAAAAGGAAGGTCTTTAAATATACATTGTGCTAATACCCGTAGTGCTAGGAATAAGATGGACGAGTTGAGATTAGTTGCTAGTGCAGGTAACGTTGATGTATTTGCCATAACTGAGACGTGGTTTAATTCAAATTGTCGGGACATGCCTGCAGAATGTCGTATTCAGGGTTTTAAATTGTTCCAAGTAGATAGAAGTGTCAGTAAGCGGGGTGGGGTGGCACTGTATGTCCGAGATCGCTTGAACTGTTGCAAAAAAACGGGTATTAAGTCTGAAGTAACACATACAGAGTCTATCTGGATAGAATTTTCAGAGGGGCATGAAAAATTGATTTTAGGTGTGGCATACCGTCCCCCAAACTTAGATAGGGACCAAGGGAGAGTACTATGGGAGGAAATTGTTATGGCCACAAGGCACGATAACGTAGTAATTCTAGGAGACTTTAATTTTAGTAATATTGATTGGAATTTCTTGACTGGGAGTTTAGAATCAAACGACTTCTTAGAAGTAGATCAGGATTGTTTTTTGAAGCAGTTTGTGACAGAGCCTACAAGGGAAAATAACCTGCTTGACTTGGTTTTGGCAAACAAGGAAACTCTTGTTAATAATTCAGAAATTACAAAAGAACTCGGCACAAGCGATCACAAATCAATTACCTTATTACAACCCAGGAATTCAAAGGCCTGTTATCCTGGGTGTAAAGGGAGCAAAATAAAAACAGCAGAAAAACTTGTGACTTACATTATCCTTCACCAAGTTAGAACAGAAGTATGTACACTATATACACTATGTACAACAATAGGTATTAGTGCACTCCACGGTAAGCAAGGCAGAATAGAAGCCACTAGAGAGCAGACCGTGCTTCAACCAGCTCTAGAATGGGAATGACAAGGGCAGACAGGTGTGTGGTACCCACAACACCTCTGCAATTGCCAAAACCATCTTCTCATTGGCTGGAACCTGGGTACTGATTGAACGATGGGGCCCCATCATTAACCCTTAGCACCTGGTTCACTGGTTGGGGAAGATAGCCTTTCAATGAGGGTGTGTAAATGCACCGAATAAAGGTTACGTACTCTTTGTATGCCACACCCCCACCCCGAGAGGGCTCAGGATTAGGCTCCCACCTCCCATTGGTAACTGTGCAGCCATGGCACCATATAATGGGACCACCTTTCCTCTTAACCATCCAACTCTTAGATAGAGCTCAGCTTTATTTGTGACATAAAGCAAAACTCTAAACTCAGAGCGAGACAGCAGACAGTAGGGCTAACATAGGTCCAAGACACGGGCAGACGGTAGCCTGTGTCCCCTCACTAAAAAAAAAACCACTAAAGGGGACAAAACAAAAAAAAAGAGCTTAAACTGGTCACCAAAGGTCCCTAACACATCCTATCCTAATATATAATTATAATTTAATATAGAGTAACTTGTTAGATAATAAAGAGTCTGCCAACTTATTTTCTTTGCCGGCAATGTGTAATATTTTGAGAGAATAGGGTTGCAGTCGTAGACTCCATCTCATGAGCCTCATATTGTGGTTCTTCATGGCTTGGAGATATACTAGAGGGTTGTGGTCACTATAGACAGTGACCACCTGCGAAGTCTGGCCTACGTAAATATCGAAGTGCTCCAAAGCCAGTACCAGCACGAGGGCTTCTTTTTCAATAGTAGAGTAAGCTCTCTGATGCGGAACTTGGCAGAAAAGAAGGCTACAGGCTTCAACTCCTCGTCCCCGTTTTGCAACAGTACTGCCCCAACCCCAGACTCACAAGCATCAACCTGTAAGGAAAAAAGTTTGGAGAAGTCTGGAGACAAAAGAATATGTGCAGTACACAATCTTTTTGTTTTCGTAAAAGCATTTTGACATTCTGGGGTCCAATTGAAGGGAACTTTGACTGGTAAGGGCGGTAAGAGAGGCTACAATATCTGGAAAAGATTTACAGAATCTTCTGTAAAACCCTATCAAGCCTAGAAAACGTTGAAGAGCTTTCCTATCATGGGAAATTGGGTAATCTTTAATGACAAGAACTTTAGCAAATTTAGGAGCAACTTTGCCACTACCTACTTCATGGCCTAGAAAAGTAACAGTGGCCTGGCCAAAGGAAGACTTAGAAAAATTAACAGTTAAATGGGAACTCTGAAAGATCTCAAAGAGAGCCTTAAGTCTAAATAGGTGTTGATCCCAAGTATCAGACACCACTACAATATCATCCAGGTATGCTGCCGTGCCTTCAAGTCCTTTAATAGCCTGATGGATAAGTTTCTGGAATGAAGAGGGGGAGTTTTTCATTCCGAAGGGGGTAACTGTATATTGATAATGACCTCCTGGAATTACGAAGGCAGAGATTTCCTTCGCCTTATCCGTCAAAGGTACCTGATAGTAACCTTTAAGGAGATCTAACTTGGACACAAAAGTAGCCTTACCCACAAAGTCGATTACGTCATCCAGACGAGGAAGAGGGTAAGCATCTGTGATTGTGACCTCATTCACCTTACGGTAGTCTGTACACATACGAAAACCTCCATCAGCTTTTTTAACAAGGATGCACGGTGAAGCCCATGGACTAGATGACTCCTCCACTAACCCATGCTCTAACAGAAATTCTACCTCCTGCTGAAGTAGCTTCTGCTTTTCAGGATTAGCTCTGTAGGGGGAGAGTTTAATAGGTTTAGAGTTTCCCACATCTACGTCATGATAACCTAACGTACATTTTTTCGGCACATCCGAAAAAATATCAGGGTATGACTGTAGAAGCGCAGTTAAACTTGTTGCTTGAGTTTCAGATAGCCCCACCATTAAAGGGCTAGGGTCCTTGAGGAGGACAGAGTTTGGAAGCTTGACATTAATTTCAGAAATAGAGTGCAAAGAGTCAGAGTCGTCCTCAGAGGTAGAGGACAGAGTCATTACTGGGACTTTATCTGGTGTATGAAAAGATTTTAATTGATTAATGTGGTAAGTTTTAGTTTTTGAGGTCTTATCAAGGGGAGATACCACATAATTTACATCAGATAATTTACTTACAATTTGCATAGGTCCCGTAAATCTAGCTTTCAAGGTGTGGCCAGGTATAGGTTCCTGTACCAACACCTTGTCTCCTGGATGGAAGGAGCGGAATTGTGCATTTCTGTCATACCTCTGTTTCATCTTATTTTGAGCTGCCTTTAGGTTAGCCTTGGCTAACTGACGTGCCACCTGCAACCTTGAAGACGGGTTGTAGAGTGTTGAGCTAACGTCTTCTCCCATCCATCCTTCTTTGAGCACCCGAAGAGGACCTCGTACATTGTGCCCAAAGATCAGCTCAAACGGACTATACCCGGTAGACTCCTGCACAGTTTCTCTTATTGAAAACAGCAACAAAGGTAGTGATTCATCCCAGTCTGTAGGAAAATGCATACAAAAAGTTCTCATCATGGTTTTTAACGTCTGATGGAATCTTTCCAAGGCGCCTTGGGACTGAGGATGATAGGCAGTGGATAAGTTGTGGATTATCCCTAACCTAGTTAATGCTTCCCTAAATGCTTTGGCAGTGAAGTTAGTACCTTGATCACTTTGAATAGTTTTAGGAATGCCAAAACAAGAGATAAATCTGGTTAAAGCTTTGAGAATGGCTTTAGTATTAAAACTGCGCATGGGAATTGCTTCATGGTATCTAGTTACTCTATCCATAATGGTAAATAAGTACTGATTTCCAGACTTTGACTTAGGTAGTTGACCTACGCAATCTATAATTTATTCTGCGAAAGGTTCTCCACCAGCAGGTATAGGCTGGAGAGGTGCAGGTTTAGTGAAATGTCCAGGTTTCCCTACTTGCTGACATTCTCGGCAACATCGGATATGATTCTTCACATCCTGCCTTAATTTTGGCCAATAAAATTCTTTGTGATTCTATATAATGTTTTAGTAATTCCTAGGTGACCTCCTAATGAAGTATTATGAACTATATTCAATATTTGAAGTCTAAACTTTGTTGGAACCACTAACCTGTCTGACAGTTGCCGGCCCTCTATCTCCTTACCAGTCTCAGTGCAGATCAAATAGTCGTTTCTAAGTTTATACTTGACCGGATGATCCGAAAAGGATTTACCCATGGCTGCCTGAAAAGCGAAATTCAAAGAAGGGTCCTTTCGTTGTTCCTCTCGGATGGACAGTCCCTCGGGCATAGAAACAAAGATATCTGGCAATCCTGCAACCCTGGAATAGGAATGGTTGATCTGGGTCTGTTCACTTAATTTACGAGGCCCTGGCCAGTTTTCCTTATAAAACAAATTGACTATTCTGAGATCAGAGTCGTCCAAGGATAGGTCAGCATTCTCGCCAGACAACCCTTGGGATGTTGCCCGAGTTATGGCCAACACCGGAGAAGAATTAATCATTATGGGTTCAGGACATACACTAGCAGTGGTAATGTTATTACCCAGTAATAACATGGCATCTTTCATGGGGAATCCCTCGGATACACCCACAGTCAAGTATCCAGTGTAATATTTGCACTGTACATAAATTCTATGCAAGGGGACAGAAAAGGTAGCTCCTCCAAATGCTTCCAGCAAAACAGAGGATTGTAAGGAGGTGTTCTTTGAGAAAGGGAAGTACTCCCTCTCTTATAAGTGAGCAATATGCTCCAATATCTCTAAATGTTCTGACTTCAGTTGTTTTTGAGTCTTCCTGAAGGGAAATACGACTCTGACAGTAATAAGGGACCATCCCTTTCTCTACTTCTTATAGGGACATGTTACTAGGGACAATAGATTTTCCCCATGGGTTGGGGTTTTTGGGGGCAGTTGGGATGGATGTGACCTACTTTATTACAGAGGAAGCAGACGACAGGCTTGCCCTTAACTCCCTGCTGACGTTGCTACTGGTATCGCTCTGGCTGGTGTCTCTTTGGATACTGTTGTCGAGTTGCACCATGTTGAGTGGTTTGTCTCTCATCAGGTGGACCATAAGTTGAGTAGCGTGGCTCACCAGATGACTTAGTTGGCTGATGTAGACATTCTCCCTCCAGCTGGCACTTCATCCTCCAAGGTTGACGATCTCTGCTCATGCCAGACTGTTGAAAAGAGAGATGGGACTGCTCGGACAAGGAGCGGTTAGTTTCAAAGGTATCAGCCAACCTGGCTGCCTCCAATGAGTGGTTAGTTTCAAAGGTATCAGCCAACCTGGCTGCCTCCAATGCAGTGGTTAAGTCACGATCCTGCAGAAAGACTAACCTCTGGTCCCACAGACTCCAGCAGGTTGTCAACCAGAATAAGCTGCACGAGATCATTGAAGGTAGCAACACCACTTGCTTTATACCAGCTGGTAAAAGCTTTGGTCTGCTGTCGCACAAAATCAACCAGGGATTGACCAAGCAGTCATCTGCCTAATTTAACCCCGTCTTCAAGTATCTTCTGCTTCTATCAACTTTTCTGTACTCGACTGAAGAAGCCTACTGTGTAGGCGAAACGTTTCGAAATAAAGATACCTAACTGTTGCATATGTGTCTTACCTAACAACCTGTCGGTATTTTATACCATTTTAATGTTCGTGTACGAATGGTATATAATACCGACAAGATGAGATTAAGACACATGTGCAACATCTTGGTATCTTTATTGTAGACGTTTCGCCATCCAGTGGCTTTATCAATACAAATTCTAGGACATAACTTGAAGACAGTAGAACTATGTACAGAAAATGAGGTAATCAGTCCCTCAACCTAGGAGTAGGTGCAAAGAGCACCATAGTCGTGGAGATTCTGAAGCAGAAGAAAGGAGCCTGGCGCTTATATAGTAACGTCAGGTGTAGCAGACGAGGGCATATTCACTGGTGGGCGGGATTCCCCAGTGGAAGTAGGTCCTTCCCAAAGAGATGGGTTAGTTGTAGTAGTAGTTGTCGTAGTCGTGAAGGTTATGTACATGTCCTCAGAATTAAGATTCCATGATGTTGCAGTGTCTGACAAGTTGTGTACGAATGGTATATAATACCGACAAGATGAGATTAAGACACATGTGCAACATCTGGGTATCTTTATTGTAGACGTTTCGCCATCCAGTGGCTTTATTAATACAAATTCTAGGACATAACTTGAAGACAGTAGAACTATGTACAGAAGATGAGGTAATCAGTCCCTCAACCTAGGAGTAGGTGCGAACAGCACCATAGTCGTGGAGATTCTGAAGCAGAAGAAAGAATCCTGGCGCTTATATAGTAACGTCAGGTGTAGCAGACGAGGGCATATTCACTGGTAGGCGGGATTCCCCAGTGGAAGTAGGTCCTTCCCAAAGAGATGGGTTAGTTGTAGTAGTAGTTGTCGTAGTCGTGAAGGTTATGTACATGTCCTCAGAATTAAGATTCCATGATGTTGCAGTGTCTGACAAGTTGTGTACGAATGGTATATAATACCGACAAGATGAGATTAAGACACATGTGCAACATCTGGGTATCTTTATTGTAGACGTTTTGCCATCCAGTGGCTTTATCAATACAAATTCTAGGACATAACTTGAAGACAGTAGAACTATGTACAGAAAATGAGGTAATCAGTCCCTCAACCTAGGAGTAGGTGCAAAGAGCACCATAGTCGTGGAGATTCTGAGGCAGAAGAAAGGAGCCTGGCGCTTATATAGTAACGTCAGGTGTAGCAGACGAGGGCATATTCACTGGTAGGCGGGATTCCCCAGTGGAAGTAGGTCCTTCCCAAAGAGATGGGTTAGTTGTAGTAGTAGTTGCCCATGGAACAGCCCCCTAAACAGTTCATAGTAATCCCATGTGGCGATGTTGTCACGAATACTCGCCGGGCACTTGCTATGAGTAACATCAACGTTTCCACCATAAACACATCCTCTATCAAAGACCTCACTACGAAACGCAGCCCCACACCTCTAACTTCTACAGCAGGCGTCTACACTATCCCCTGTGGGTTCTGTCCCAATAAATATGTTAACGAGACAGGCAGAGATCTTGCAGTCCGCCTGAATGAGCATCGAAATGCCTCTAACAGAGACGATGTAAGGTACGCCTGTGTCCTCCACAGAGACTCCACGAGGCATTTGATGAACTGGAACGAGGCACAACTCGTTCTCACCGAACCAGACCTCAGACGCCGACGGTGCCTAGAAGCCTCACTAATCGCCGTCACCGACACTATAGTAACAGTAACAGTCCCAGATTTTCGCTTAGCAGATTACGATGCGCTTAGAGAACACTTATCATCTGTTGACTGGGGTAACGAAGAGAGCTATCAATATGACAGTTTTCTGAACACAATACATGTGCTCAGAGAACGTTTATCCCTTACAAAGAAATTAGATCAAATAGAAATGACCCAAAATGGATGAATAATTGGCTGAAATATCTAATAGGGCATAGGAAAGGAATTTATAGGCGTATCAAAAGAGGCGAGGGTCATCCTATGAATCAGTATATTGACATTAAGAGGGGACATTAAAAAGGGGATAAGAAAAGCTAAAAGGGACTATGAAATTAAAGTTGCTAGGGATTCTAAAACTAACCCAAAAAGTTTTTTCCAGGTATATAGAACAAAAGTTAAAAATAACTATGGGCATCTTACTGACAAAGAGAATGAAATGTGCTCGATTTTAAATAATTATTTTCTCTCGGTTTTTACACAGGAAGACACTAATAATATTCCGGTAATTAATCTTTATAGTGGGCCAGAAGAAGATAAATTATGTAACATCACAGTCACTAGTGAAATGGTTGTGAAGCAGATAGACCGACTGAAGCAAAATAAGTCACCGGGTCCTGATGAGGTTTTTGTCAAGGGTTCTTAAGGAATGCAAAATGGAACTCTGTGAACCATTAACTAATATTTTTAATTTATCTCTTCAAACAGGTGTAGTGTCTGATATGTGGAAGATGGCTAATGTAATTCCTATTTTTAAAACAGGGGACAAGTCGTTACCATCAAATTACCGCCCAATAAGCCTGACCTCAATTGTAGGCAAATTACTAGAGTCAATTATAGCTGAGATTATAAGAAGCCATCTCGATAAGCATAGCTTGATTAATGATATTCAGCATGGATTCACAAGAGGCCGGTCTTGTCTAACTAATTTATTAACTTTCTTCAGTAAAGCTTTTGAGGCTGTTGACCACGATAAAGAATTTGATATTATTTACTTAGATTTTAGTAAGGCATTTGATAGAGTTCCGCACCAAAGACTGTTGAAGAAAGTAGCAGCTTATGGCATTGGAGGAAGGGTGCTCTCGTGGATCGAATCATGGCTCACAGACAGGAAGCAGAGAGTGTCCATAAATGGGGTTAAATCCGAGTGGGGATCAGTAACAAGTGGCGTTCCACAGGGATCAGTCTTGGGCCCGTTGTTGTTTATAATATATATCAATGATCTTGATGAAAGAATTACTAGTGATATGAGCAAATTCGCCGATGACACGAAGATAGGTTGGATAATTGATTCAAACGTAGATGTTAGGGAACTTCAGGAGGATTTAGACAAACTCTATTCTTGGTCAGAAAAGTGGCAGATGCAGTTCAATGTAGATAAATGCAAGGTTCTGAAGCTCCGGAGTGTCCATAACCCTAGCACTTATAAGTTAAATAATGTAGAACTTAGCAATACAGATTGCGAAAAGGACTTGGGGGTTATGGTAAGCAGCAACCTTAAACCAAGACAGCAATGAAAGTTAAGACACATGTGCAACATCTGGATATCTTTATTGTAGTAGACGTTTCGCCATCCAGTGGCTTTATCAATAC
>NW_027199646.1:0-29736 GCF_038502225.1 Cherax quadricarinatus | reverse complement strand
CCTTGGACCCTGAAAGGGTTAAATGTACTAAGAATCTGCATATTCTTCTGTCTATAGATATCTTTTTAATGGGTCTCAGCAAATGTAAATTTAAATACAGTGGACCCTTGGGTAACGACATTAATCCATTCCAGAGAGCTTGCCTTTAACCGATTTTGCCGTTAGCCAAATTAATTTTCCCAATAAGAATTAATGGAAATCCAATTAATCCGTTTCAGACAGCCAAAAGTATTAACAAAAAATATATTTTTTTAAAGATTAAATATACATATACATACAGAAAACAATGACAAATAAATATAAAGCGCTAATAAAATGAATAAATGAACATTTAACATCATACTTACCTTTACTGAAGACTTTTGTTGGTGTATGGCAGACAGGTAGGAGGGAAGAGGGAGGCGAGTTTATTATGCTTCAATATGACGCTAATATCATTATTTATCTATCACAATTCATCTAATATGACATAATAAACAATATTAATAACATAGAAACATGCTGTATACTTTAGAATGAATAAAATATGTCAATGTATGAGAGGAGTAAGTGGTGGAAGTGTTGTTGGGTTTATAAGGGCCACTGAGAGAAGCTGTATATAGTGGTACTGGAGGCACCAGTAGAACCCACCAACACTATCACACTTAAACAATGTATGTACGTAATTTATAAATAAGAAATATTTACATTTTAATTTATAAATAAGTAAGTAAGTTTATTCAGGTATACACAAATACAGTTACATAGATTATCATCTATAGCAGCATACCTGGAGTTTACCTGGAGAGAGTTCCGGGGGTCAACGCCCCCGCGGCCCGGTCTGTGACCAGGCCTCATGGTGGATCAGCGCCTGATCAACCAGGCTGTTACTGCTGGCTGCACGCAGTCCAATGTACGAGCCACAGCCCAGCTGGCCAGGTACCGACTTTAGGTACTTGTCCAGTGCCTGCTTGAAGACAGCCAGGGGTCTATTGGTAATCCCCCTAATGTATGCTGGGAGGCAGTTGAACAGTCTCGGGCCCCTGACACTTATTGTATTGTCTCTTGACGTGCTAGTGACACCCCTGCTTTTCATTTGGGGGATGTTGCATCGTCTGCCGAGTCTTTTGCTTTCATTGTGAGTGATTTTCGTGTGCAAGTTTGGTACTAGTCCCTCTAGGATTTTCCAGGTGCATATAATCATGTATCTCTCCCGCCTGCGTTCCAGGGAGTACAGGTTCAGGAACTTCAAGCGCTCCCAGTAATTGAGGTGTTTTATCTCTGTTATGCGTTCCGTGAAGGTTCTCTGTACATTTTCTAGGTCAGCAATTTCACCTGCCTTGAAAGGTGCTGTTAGTGTGCAGCAATATTCCAGCCTAGATAGAACAAGCGACCTGAAGAGTGTCATCATGGGCTTGGCATCCCTAGTTTTGAAGGTTCTCATTATCCATCCTGTCATTTTTCTAGCAGATGCGATTGATACAATGTTATGGTCCTTGAAGGTGAGATCCTCCGACATGATCACTCCCAGGTCTTTGACGTTGATTTTTCGCTCTATTTTGTGGCCAGAATTTGTTTTGTACTCTGATGAAGTTTTAATTTCCTCATGTTTACCATATCGGAGTAATTGAAATTACTCATCGTTGAACTTCATATTGTTTTCTGCAGCCCATTGAAAGATTTGGTTGATGTCCACCTGGAGCCTTGCAGTGTCTGCAATGGAAGACACTGTCATGCAGATTCGGGTGTCATCTGCAAAGGAAGACACGGTGCTGTGGCTGACATCATTGTCTATGTCAGATATGAGGATGAGAAACAAGATGGGAGCGAGTACTGTGCCTTGTGGAACAGAGCTTTTCACCGTAGCTGCTTCAGTCTTTACTCTATTGACTACTACACTTTGTGTTTTGTTTGTGAGGAAATTGTAGATCCATCTACCAACTTCTACCAATATATTTGTAAAGTACCTAGGATAACCCAAAAAAGTCAGAGTGACTTATTTCCATTGGGGTCCTTTTATATTTACACTTATATTTACTTTTATACTTACACTTTTATATTTACACTTACCTCGGAGATGTTAGTTTAATTAGTTAATTTGATGGAGGAGATGCTTGCAGAGGTTTAGGGTGGTGGACGATAGCAGGCTGGCATTATGTTCATTGGCCCTATACACATCCAACAACATTGGAAAGTTACTTTCATGTCGTTTTTCTATCACTTACTCGCTTAACTTACTTGCTACACTGTTAATTCTACACTTTATCACTGGCGGGCACTATCGCCTTTATCGATACCTGCTGCTTTAGCATTGTACATATCGTAGAATCACTAAATCACTGCAGAAGGCACATTCTCCCCTCTCTCTTCCTCCTCCACTTTGGTACTTTGCTATGAGTTTTTTCTTGAATTCTTTTGTGTTTCTTTTCTTCTTTACCACAGAGCTGGCACTAGAAGCTTTCTTTGGGCCCATGGTGGCTTATTTAGCAGTTACAAGCAGTAAAAACAATGAAATAATACAAAATATATCGAATGTATGCATGGATTCATCTTCTCTGGCTTGTAAACATTGGCACACTGACTGTACATGGGCTCAGGCTGCATGGACAAGTTCAGTACAAATGTCCTTAACAGAGTTCTTGGACATTAGCCAAGCCAATATTTTGATGCAAAAACGTGCCGCTATCCGATTTTAACGTTAGCCAATGCCGCCGTTACCCAAAGGTCCACTGTACTCTTAATTACTCTCCAGAAATAATTTCTGAGATGATTCTTAAGTAGGACAAAAGTGGAACTTGGGTACCATATATATACACTAAGTGAAATATGAACTACTGCAGTTGCTTGCCCTGATGATCTCCTCGGGGTGGATTTTCCTTAAGGAATGATCAACTAGCAAGTCATATTGCGTATTAATGATATAAATATATGCTATATATCAACAAAGAGTGACTGTAAATATGTATACAGTGCTTGTCATTTTAAAGTATGATGGGTGGAGGCACCTGGCATACTTGAATGTCAAAAGCATTACCTGTCCTGTTAAGTGTTTTGGTGAGACCGAGAGTTATGATTGCCTGGCAAATTGTAAAGGGATGTCTTGGGATCCCTAAGACTGCATCCTAAATGCCTTCTAAGTTTATTTTGTGGACCAAAATAAAATCATTTCTCCGTAAGCCATGCTTACGGAGAAATGATTCTTATTCCACTTCCCCATGGATATAAAAGGAAAAGTAATTAGTACAAGAACTAAGATAAAATCAAAGAAAACTCATATGAATGTGTATAAATAAACATGTAGTGTGACCTAAGTGTAAGTAGAAGTAGCAAGACGTACCTGTAGTCTTGCATGTTTATGAGGCAGACAAAAGCGACCAACAATCCTACCATCATGTAAAACAATTACAGGCTTTCATTTTATACTCACTTGGCAGAACGGTAGTACCTCCCTGGGTGGTTGCTGTCTACCAACCTACCTATTATTATTATTTATTTATTTATTTTTTAAAAACATTATCCATTTTTCACTGAGGTAGAATGACCCAAAAAAGAAACACTTTCATCGTCATTCATTCCATCACTGTCTTACCAGAGGTGCACCAATATGTACTATAGTTCATATCCTCACCCCTCCTTCAGAGTGCAGGCACTGTACTTCCCACCTCCACTTACTCCTGTCTAGCATGTTCATGCATGCTTGCTGGACATCCAAGCTCCATGCACACAAACCCTCCTTTACCCCCTCCCTCCAGTATTTCCCATTATTATCGGTATCATTATTATTACGATTTTTCTTGTTATTATTATTGCTGTCCTTGGCAGCTATAGCATTTTAGAGTCCAACCATTTGATAAAACATTTTATTTAGGATCAGTTTTACTTAAAGGCCTGTAACTGCATGAGTGTGTACTCATCTGGTCGCAGGGGTTGATTCACAGCTCCTGTATTTGTTTTTTTGTTTTTGTTTGGGTTTTATTACAATACAAACTTTACACAAAGTTCTTTGTAACAGTTCTGGATATCACCATGTTTTGAATTTAAAATGTGATGTGTACTTATACATATATATCTTGCAATAAAGCATCTGAAGCAATTTTGACTCCTGCAGGCATCAACAAGCCATGTACACAAACACTTTATGAGGGAGACGAGGTGTCTCCACCACATTCAGTTAAGGTCGGCTCAAGCAGCGGCACTTCTCCTAATGACAATTCCCAGGTAATTGAGTTTTTTTGTGTTTTCTTGTTCCGAATAATAAGTCTTTACATATCAGATTTAACAATCTCGTAAGTACAGTATTTCATTTTAAGCAGAATAACAGTACAGTGGTACCTTGACTTACGATTTTAATTCATTCCGCTACTGAGCTCGTAACTCAATTTGCTCATACGTGTCAATTAATTGAAATTAATTGAAATGCCATTAATCCATTACATTCCCAAAAAACCACCCCAGGGACAGGAGAAAATACTTCAATATAACACTAATATCAACTCTATGGCTTATTTATCTATCAGAATTGATCTAATATGACATAAACACTATAAGTAACATAGAAACATGATAAATACTACTTTAGAATAAATAAAATAGGCCATAATATGGCGAGTGTCCAGGACCAGTCCGAGCATATAAAATCATTACTGCTCCTTCCTATAATGTGTTCTTTGGTCCTGGGTAAGAGAAAATGGAGTTTTTGAGAGGCTAACTGCATTAGATCACTAGTGTGATATATGATTATCTTGGAAGTAGGTTATTGACTTATTTCATGAAGCCCACCATTTATTATTGAAGTAAATGTAACAATATTAACAGGAATCATAAAAAAAATTATTTTTCTATAATTGGCTCGTGGAATACAGTGGACCCCCGGTATTCGATATTAATCTGTTCCTGAGAGCTCATCGAATACCGAAAATATCGAAAAGCGAATCAATTTTCCTCATAAGAAATAATGGAAATCAAATTAATCTGTGCAAGACACCCAAAAGTATGAAAAAAAAAAAATTTACTACATGAAATATTAAGTTTAATGCAAAAGAATAATTCCAGCAAGCGTGCGTGAGCGTGTTAGATAGGAGTGAATGGAGACGAATGATACTTGGGACCTGACGATCTGTTGGAGTGTGAGCAGGGTAATATTTAGTGAAGGGATTCAGGGAAACCGGTTATTTTCATATAGTCGGACGTGAGTCCTGGAAATGGGAAGTACAATGTCT
The DNA here is from genome assembly GCF_038502225.1 of Cherax quadricarinatus. NCBI lineage: Eukaryota > Metazoa > Arthropoda > Malacostraca > Decapoda > Parastacidae > Cherax > Cherax quadricarinatus. Next base: position 24,538 of record NW_027199646.1, on the reverse strand, counting down.
GCACTTTAAAGGAGGGGTTTGGGATATTGGCAGTTTGGAGGGATATGTTGTGTATCTTTATATGTGTATGCTTCTAAACTGTTGTATTCTGAGCACCTCTGCAAAAACAGTGATAATGTGCGAGTGTGGTGAAAGTGTTGAATGATGAAAGTATTTTCTTTTTGGGGATTTTCTTTCTTTTTTGGGTCACCCTGCCTCGGTGGGAGACGGCCGACTTGTTAAAAAAAAAAAAAAACAATAACAATAGAATAATTGACACTTACCTTTAATGAAGATCTGGTGATGATTGATGGGATGGGAGGAGGGGAGAGTCTTAGTGTTTAGAAGGGGAATCCCCTTCCATTAGGACTTGAGGTAGCAAGTCCTTTTCTGGGGTTACTTCCCTTCTTCTCTTAATGCCACTAGGACCAGCTTGAGAGTCACTGGACTTCTGTCGCACAACATATGTGTCCATAGTGGCCTGTACCTCCAGTTCCTTTATGACATTCCTAAAGTGTTTCACAACATTGTCAGTGTAATAGTCACCAGCACGGCTTGCAATAGCTGTATTAGGGTGATTGTCATCAAAAAAGGTTTGCACTTTAAGCCACATTGCACACATTTCCTTAATCTTTGAAGTAGGCAACTTCTTCAATTTCTCTATCCCCTCCTCCGAAGCAGTTTCCTCAGGTGTGGCCTCTTGCTGTTGAAGATGATCTAGCAGCTCATCAGTGGTTAGTTTGTCATTGTCCTCCTCCACCAACTCTTCCACATCCTCCCCACTAACCTCCAACCCCAAGGACTTCCCCAGTGCCACAATGGATTCCTCAACTTGCATACGCTTCTCAGGGTTAGCCTCAAATCCTTCAAAATCCCTTTTGTCTACACATTCTGGCCACAGTTTTTTCCAAGCAGAGTTCAAGGTCCTCTTAGTCACTCTTTCCCAAGCCATACCTGTAATGTTTATACAATTGAGGATATTAAAGTGATCCTTCCAAAACTCTTTTAGAGTCATTTGAGTTTCTGTGGTCACTACAAAGCACTTTTGAAACATAGCTTTTGTGTACAGTTTCTTGAAGTTGGAAATAACCTGCTGGTCCATGGGCTGCAGGAGAGGAGTGGTATTAGGAGGCAAAAACTTGACCTTAATGAAGCTCATGTCCCCAGAAAGTCACTCTGCCAAGTCTGTAGGATGACCAGGGGCATTGTCTAATACCAGGAGGCACTAAGGTCTAATTTCTTTTCAATTAGGTAATTTTTCACAGTGGGGGCCAGTGCATGGTGTAACCAGTCATAGAAAAAGTTCCTAGTGACCCATGCCTTACTGTTTGCCTTCCACAGCACACACAAATTAGCCTTGAGGACATTGTTTTTTCTGAACACTCTGGGAGTTTCAGAGTGATACACCAATAAAGGCTTCACTTTGCAATCACCACTAGCATTGGCACACATCAACAGAGTAAGCCTGTCTTTCATAGACTTATGTCCTGGGAGTGCCTTTTCCTCCTGAGTAATGTAGGTCCTGCTTGGCATTTTCTTCCAAAACAGGCCTGTTTCGTCGCAATTAAACACTTGTTCAGGTTTCAAGTCTTCACTGTATGTAATCCTTGAATTCCTTCACATATTTTTCAGCTGCTTTTTGGTCTGAACTGGCAGCCTCACCATGCCTAATCACACTATGTATGCCACTACGATTCTTAAATCTTTCAAACCAACCTTTGCTGGCCTTAAATTCACTCACATCAGCACTAGTTGCAGGCAATTTCTTTACCAATTCGTCATGCAACTGCCTAGCCTTTTCACAAATGATCGCTTGAGAGATGCTATCTCCTGCTATCTGTTTTTCATTTATCCACACCAATAACAGTCTCAACATTTTCTAACACTTGCGGTCGCTGTTTCGTAATCACAGTTGCACCTTTTGCAAGAACAGCTTCCTTGATTGCTGTTTTCCTGGTCACTATAGTAGAGATGGTTGATTGGGGTTTATTATACAACCTGATCAGCTCCGACACATGTACTCCACTTTTGTACTTTGCAATTATCTCTCTTCATTTCAATAGTCATTAGCACCTTTTTTCTTGAAGGGTTGGCACTAGAAGCTTTCTTGGGGCCCATGGTGACTTATTTTGCAGAAACAAGCACCAAAAACAGTGATAATGTGGAATGTACCAAATGTATCCTTAGATGCGCGCACACTGGCTGGCTTGTAAACACTGGCACACACGGGGCAGTTCAGGCCACATTTGGACACGTCTTGTACGAATCGTATCGAATACCAGGTTTTCGATCGGATACCGAGGCAAAATTTTTGTGATATAATGCATTGAATACTGGATTTAGCGAATACTGATGCCATCGAATACCGGGGGTCCACTGTATTGGAAATGTTCCAAATATTTTGGGATTTGTGTGGGAGTAAAGGGCAAGATATTTTGCAAATATCAAGAACTTAGCAACTTTATTTTTTGTAGAATAACTAAAGATAATTGATAACCTCCAGTGAGAACATCATTCTAGCATTGTTTTATAAGTACCAAGTCCCAAAACCGCCTTTCGTTGTGCCATTTAGGCCAGGGTTCTTGCCAAATGTCATTTTCAGTCAATATTTTTTTTTTAGTAATTTTTTTTTTCACTCATAACTCAGATTTTGGTTTGCAACTCAAAGCAAAAAATCAATCAAGTGATGGCTTGTAACTCGGAAAACTCATAAGTTGGGGCACTCGTAAGTCAAGGTACCACTGAATATGAATTGTAAGAGATTTTGTTTTACTGGTACAGGTTCACATCCCTTTATCCGAAACCTTTGGGGCCAGTAGTGTTTCGAATTTCAGAATTTTTCAAATTTCAGAATGAAGGTGGGGTCTAGGGCAGCACCCCATAATCGAACATTAACACTGCAGCAAAAACATATGAATACTCACACTAAGTGGGATAAATAAAGACTACAAATAATACTGTACTAAGGTTTATAGAGTAATATACTGATAAATGAAATAATGGGATAATTATAGACTAGCAGAAGCTTTTTCACCACAGATTTTCAGACATTTTACACCATTATGCTTCTTAAATTTCTGCAGCCAACCATCTGAATATTGACACTCACCTTCAATGTTCAGTTTTTCATGGTATATTCTAGCTCGTTTCATAACCAACAAACCAGTCAGTGGCATACGTTCATCTCTTCGTTGTCGAATCCACTCCATTAGCACACAGTCAAGATATTCGTTTTTTTTGCCCTGTGCAGTGTTTTCCTATTTTTCATTAGTTTTTGGTCATCACTGTCACTATAATACTTCAGTAATGTGTCTTTCTGTTTCTTTAAATCATAAACAGTAAGACGTTGCACTTACACACCACGATCGAGCTTCTGAAGTAACGCTACTTTCTGCGTTAATGATAACGTCAGATGCTTCTTTTTCTTTTTCTCACTCTTACCCATAGAGGTATCTGCAGCTCTTTTTGACATTTTCACAGTGAAATAAAACAGTCAAAAAATAAAGAGGAAAAACAAAATATCAGCAAACAGCAGACATGTGTGAACACTACAAGCGCTGAGACGCAACTGACACCTGCCACTCTGGCTGTCAGTGCTGAGTCACGCTGCCACATGGCAGCGTTGGAGTTATGAAGAGATGACTGACGCTCCACACTCCACAAAAAAACTACAGTTTTCGGAACTTTTTGAATTTCAGAATTTTGGATAAAGGGATGTGGACTTGTATGTGATGTATAAAAATACATGCTTCTGTATATTATTTTTCTTTGGTTGAAATATCTGTACTGTTCATGTATGATTTGCACTACTCTTGTATGATATATTGTATTGCTGTATAATTTATACTGTACCTCTGTGATGTATACTGTTTCTGTATGATTTGTATTGTTCCTTTATGATTTGTACTGGTACTGTATGAAGTATACAGTTCCTGTATGATGTGTATTATTTCTATATGATGTGTACTGTTTATATGATATGTACTGTTTGTGTATAATTTGTACTGTTACTGTATGATTTGTACAGTTCCTGTATGAAGTATACTGTTCCTGTATGATGTGTATTATTCCTGTATGATGTATACTGTTCCTATATTATTTGTACTGTTCCTGTACAATTTGTGCTGTTCCTGTATGATTTGTGCTGTTCCTGTATAATCTGTGCTGTTCCTGTATGAGGTGTACTGCTCTTCTGTGAGGTATACAATTCCTCTGTGAGGTGTACTGTTCCTGTATGAGGTGTACTGTTCCTCTGTGAGGTGTACCATTTCTCTGTGAGGTGTACTGTTCCTGTATGAGGTATACTGTTCCTGTATGGGGTGTACTGTTCCTGTATGAGGTATACTGTTCCTGTATGAGGTGTACTGTTCCTGTATGAGGTATATTGTTCCTGTATGAGGTATACTGTTCCTGTATGAGGTATACTGTTCCTGTATGGGGTGTACTGTTCCTGTATGAGGTGTACTGCTCCTGAATGAGATGTACTGTTCCTGTATGAGGTGTACTGTTCCTTTGTGAGGTGTACTGTGCCTGTATGAAGTTATTGTTCCTATAAGAGGTGTACTGTTCCTGTATGATGTGTACTGTTCCTGTACATGGTGTACTGTTCCTGTACATGGTGTACTGTTCCTCTGTGAGGTGTACTGTTCTTGTATGAGGTGTACTGTTTCTGTATGTGGTGTACTCTTCCTGTATGAGGTGTACTCTTCCTGTATGTGGTGTACTGTTCCTGTATGAGATGTACTGTTCCTCTGTGAGGTGTACTGTTCCTGTATGAGGTGTACTGTTCCTTCATGAGGTGTACTGTTCCTCTGTGAGGTGTACTGCTCCTGTATGGGGTGTACTGTTCCTGTATGAGATGTTCTGTTCTTGTGTGAGGTGTACTGTCCCTGTATGAGGTGTATTATTCCTCTGTGAGGTGCACTGTTCCTCTGTGAGGTGTACTGTTCTTGTATGAGGTGTACTGTTCTTGTATGAGGTGCACTGTTCCTCTGTGAGGTGTACTGTTCTTGTATGAGGTGTACTATTCCTTTATGAGGTGTACTGTTCCTGTATGAGGTGTACTGTTCCTTTATGAGGTGTACTGTTCCTGTATGAGGTGTACTGTTTCTGAATGAGATGTACTGTTCCTCTGTGAGGTGTACTGTTCCTGTATGAGGTGTACTGTTCCTGTATGAGGTGTACTGTTACTGTATGAGGTGTTCTGTTCTTGTATGAGGTGTACTATTCCTCTGTGAGGTATACTGTTCCTGTATAAAGTGTACTGTTCCTGTATGAGATGTTCTGTTCTTGTATGAGGTATACTCTCCCTGTATGAAGTGTACTGTTCCTCTGTGAGGTGTACTGTTCCTGTATGAGGTGTACTGTTCCTGTATGAGGTATTCTGTTCTTGTATGAGTTGTACTGTTCCTGTATGAGGTGTATTGTTCCTCTGTGAGGTGTACTGTTCCTCGGTGAAGTGTACTATTCCTATATGAGGTGTTCTGTTCCTGTATGAGATGTACTATTCCTCTGTGAGGTGTACTGTTCCTGTATGAGTTGAACAGTCTCGGGCCCCTGACACTTATTGTATGGTCTCTTAACGTGCTAGTGACACCCCTGCTTTTCATTGGGGGGATGGTGCATCGTCTGCCAAGTCTTTTGCTTTCGTAGTGAGTGATTTTCGTGTGCAAGTTCGGTACTAGTCCCTCTAGGATTTTCCAGGTGTATATAATCATGTATCTCTCCCTCCTGCGTTCCAGGGAATACAGGTTTAGGAACCTCAAGCGCTCCCAATAATTGAGGTGTTTTATCTCCGTTATGCGCGCCGTGAAAGTTCTCTGTACATTTTCTAGGTCGGCAATTTCACCTGCCTTGAAAGGTGCTGTTAGTGTGCAGCAATATTCCAGCCTAGATAGAACAAGTGACCTGAAGAGTGTTATTGTTCCTGTATAAAGTGTACTGTTCCTGTATGAGATTATTGTTCCTGTATGAGGTGTACTGTTCCTATATGAGGTTATTGTTCCTGTATGAGGTGTACTGTTCCTGTATGAGGTTATTGTTCCTGTATGAGGTGTACTGTTCCTGTATGAGATTATTGTTCCTGGAAGAGCTGTACTGTTCCTGTATGAGGTGTACTGTTCCTGTATGAGGTTATTGTTCCTGTATGAGGTTATTGTTCATGTAAGAGGTGTACTGTTCCTGTATGATGTGTACTGTTCCTGTATGAGGTTATTGTTCCTGTACAAGGTGTACTGTTCCTGTATGAGGTATACTGTTCCTGTATGAAGTTATTGTTCCTATATAAGGTGTACTGTTCTTCTGTGAGGTAGACTGTTCCTGTATGAGGTGTACTGTTCCTGTATGAGGTGTACTGTTCCTGTATGAGGTGTACTGTTTCTTTGTGAGGTGTACTGTTCCTGTATGAGGTGTACTATTCCTCTGTGAGGTGTACTGTTCTTCTATGTGGTGTACTGTTCCTCTATGAGGTATACTGTTCCTCTGTGAAGTGTACTGTTCCTCTATGATGTGTACTGTTCCTGTATGAGGTGTACTGTTCCTCTGTGAAGTGTACTGTTCCTCTATGATGTGTACTGTTCCTGTATGAGGTGTACTGTTCCTCTGTGAAGTGTACTGTTCCTCTATGATGTGTACTGTTCCTGTATGAGGTGTACTGTTCCTCTGTGAAGTGCACTGTTCCTCTATGATTTGTACTGTTCCTGTATGAGGTGTACTGTTCCTCTGTGAAGTGCACTGTTCCTCTATGATGTGTACTGTTCCTGTATGAGGTGTACTGTTCCTCTATAAAGTGTACTGTTGCATAATGTGTATTTTTATACTATACAACATGTGCTGTTATACAATACGTGTACAGTGCCTAGAGAGAGAGGTGTGTCTCCTTTTACTGTTACTACCGACTTTCTGTATATTTTTAGTATTAGTGTACCTTGTTTAATGGTGATGATCATTTAGGGTCTGACCTAAATATAATTGTTGTTTTTAAAATGATTGATACAGTGTTTTTCTTGTGTCTCGTCTGGTAGCATATCAGAAGCTCTTCTTAGTTTGTTTTATTTCATGTTTAATCTCTAAGATGAATACCAAATAGTTTTTTTTTCATGTAAGGAATGGCATTCAGTTTTTAAGGACTGCAGAATTAATACTAGAAGAGTACAGCTGTAAATAAATTAAAATTTATTGAGACATTAACATGTCGATATATTGTTTGCTGTAGATTTTGCCTGAGGCATTTAGAATTTGTGTAAAAAAAATTATTTGCACATGAAGTAATTTGAGTGAATTTTTGCTTTAATTTTACTGATTTGCCTTATGTCATTATAATAGTTTTTATATTTTTCTTATCAGTTGCCAAAGAATAAACAAAGTGTCCTCCGTCCAGGAAGATCGCTGATTAACCCTTTTGATCCTTCACATGTTACCATCAAACTGACATCAAATCGCAGGAGATGGATCCACATATTCCCAAAAGGTATTCAGCACTATTCTTTCATCTAATTCAATGCATTTATTAATAGTTTATAAATGAATGTCTTGAAGATTTTTTTTTTCAACACACCAGCCATCTCCTACTGAGGCAGGGTGACCCAAAAAAGAAAGAAACTCTTTCACCATCATTCACACATAATGACTGTCTTTGCATAGGTGCCCGGATATGATAGTTTAGATGTCACTCCAAACAGCCAATATCTCAATCCCTTCTTTTAAAGTGCAGGCATTGTACTTCCCACCTCCAGGATTCAAGTCCAGCTAACCTGTTTCCCTGAATCCCATCACAAAATATTACCCTGCTTGTCAGGTCCCAGAAACCACTTGTCTCCATACACTCCTATCTAACATGCTCACATGTGCCTGCTGCATATCCAGGCTGCTTGCACACAAAATCTCTTTTACCCCCTCCCTCTATCCTTTCCTAGGATTAATATATTTATTAATTTTTTAGTCCTGTTATGTACTAGATTCATGCTGTTTAGCTATGAATGGAATAAGGAGTTATAGTTAGCGAATTTAATGACTATGAGAGGTATTAATATGTTCATTATAAAGGATAATGCATTACTTTGTTGAAAATAATAGATGATGGAACTCATTGCAGATATGAATGAGACTGTTTCAAATGCAAGAAAAGTTTTCATGTCCAAAACAGTTATGATATGAGAAGTGATGTGTTGCATTATGGAGAGAGTAGATTACTGTTATGTATGAAATGAAGAAGTGGAATATTTAGGCATCCTTGAGAGTGTACCTTCAAGTGGTTGCCTAAATTGTTTTTATATTCTTCCTCCAAGGTTTTTCTTTACTATTTGATAGTCTCATCCTATCAACTTCAGTTTTTCATTGCTGGTAAACTGTAATGAGGGAAAAAGGTTCTTGTAACTATTGGCATGTGTAAGTGCCATTTGATCTCTTTTATATAGACTATGTACTTTCTATTTTGGTTTCCATGCAATAACTTGAGAAAGCTTCTTCTGATCATCTTCAAAATTTTTACATTAATGTTTTTCCACTTAGAAAGTTGGGATTGTTATTGGATTGTGTAGGTGCTAATTTGCTAATTTTATTTTATAAATGGTGTGGTATTTTGTTTCCTTGAGATAGCTTGACTACTGTATGCCTATTTTCAATGGCTTCTGTGAGATAATTGGAGAATGTATCTTCTGTTTGGCTTCAAACTTTTAGCACTGGTTTTATTTTCTTTGCATGGATTTTGGATTGTGTAAATTTTGATTTTCTGAATTTTAAATAAATTTGTTTCTGCGCAATAACTGGAAACTGTCTTCTGATAAGCTTCTGACCTAAAAAGCTAGTACTTATACAGTAAACCCTCAAGTAACAAGTGAGTTATGTTTGTGAAAATCAGCACTTAAATAAAAATTGTGATAGGCAGGAAAAGAAAACATAGACCTTCCATTATAAATGACAATAAAAACCAATGTAAATACTATAATGATCCACAGCTTCACAATCCAGCACATGCAGCAGCTAGGAGGATTGGTAAAGCATACCGTGAATGTAGAACCCCAGACCTGCTTAGAATCTTCCAAGCTGCACTAACAAATGCAAGGAATAGAAAACAAGAACTTAGGCAACACAAATGGGAACAATTTGTTAGTGGATTAATTAGGTCCACCCCTTTAAGTTTGGCTTGGAAAGGTATAAATAAAATAATCAGGAAAAAGACTGGCAATGTTGCTCATCCCTTTTCTCTTGAAAAAGCAAATGACCTCATAAATGACTGGTCCAAAACATCCAGGCATGAAAACCTTCCATCTCACATTAGAAAAAATTTAGAGAGTGCTTCTGAAGAAATGTTGAAACTGATTAATTTTATGAACCAAAATATTTATTAGAGTGATTGCCTATGATATTCTCAGACCTCTAAGGCACGTGCCTGATAATCCTTTGTTGGCACTGTATAATACCAGTTACATTGAAGGAGTTCTTCCTACTTCCTGGAACAATAGTCTTAGTGTGCCTATCCCTAAGCCCCCAACAGCCTGATACATTTAGACCGATCTCCTTAACTAGTTGTCTTTGTAAAACTTTTGAAAGAATGATACCCAACAGACTGCACAACAGAATCAGATGCCAACTTTCCCCCTACCTCTATGGGTTCATGAAAAGTAAAAGTGTGCAGAACTGTATTTCCACCTTTCTCACTGCACACACTTCTACCAGTTTTACCACATTTCTTGATCTAAAATCTGCATTTGATATTGCAAACAGAACTGTTATACTGCATGAACTAGCCAAAATGAATATTGGTGGTGGCCTACTTTGCTGGATAATAGGATACCTGTGAAGTAGAGTATCCTCTGTTCTCTACCAAGGCTTTAGAAGTGAGTCTAAAGAAATGTCCCTAGGTACACTGCAGGGAGGAGTTCTCAGTCCCTTGTTATTTAATATTCTGATTAATGCTCTCCTAAATGCTCTACCTGCCTCACCTAAACATATAGCTATAAGCTATGCTGATGACATCATGATCCACACAACAGGGTATAAGAAGATGAGTACCATTCCTAATGAAGTTCAAACAATTTCTAATCAACTTGACCTCATAATATCTTCCTCTAAAACAAAGATATTAACAAGCAAATGACATCCCCCACCCATGTATTTGCAGGGTGAAAACATTAGCTACATTAAAACTTACAGATATCTTGGTGTAGATGTACCCTCTAACAAATCCACTATACCACAACTAAATAAGAAATGCAAAGATAGGCTAAATGCTCTCAAAGTTGTTGCTGGCTACAACCCCAACTATGGTGCTTATATGAGAATTGTGAGAATGATGTATATAGCCTATGTTAGGTCCTTAATTGATTATGCTGCTCCCATGTTGATATTAGCCAGAGAAAGTTCTCTCCGACCCTTGGAGTTAATGCAAAATGAAGCTCTCAGAATTATTCTTGGTTGTCCCAAATCTACAAAGGTTTTTAATATGAGGAAGGAGCTTGGTATTTCTAGTATCAGTGATAGGATTGTTGAGATTAACACTGTACTCGGTATCAGAATGTTAAGAATTGAATCAGACACTGTCACAATGAATCTTACTAAGTGTCTAGAAGTAAATACACACAGATCTAAATGGATTGTGAAAACATGCAATTACTAAGTTTTATAACCTGCATGAACGGTATCATTGTAGATAACAAGAGCATTTCACCCCTCCATGGAAGATGTGTTCATTTAATATCACATACCTGCAAGTCCTTCCCAAGAAGCTCATTGCTAGTAATCCCTTCCTTAAATCACTTGTTAAAGCAACTGCTCAAGAAGAAATTTCTCACCTAGCTGGTAGTAATAAGTTATCACAAGTTATATACACTGATGGATCTTAACAGGAGTCTTCTGGTAGGGCTGCATCTGCTCTTGTTGCCACCTCCCTAGTTAAGAACGATAATAAACTTGATAAATTAGACACATGTGCAACTCTTGGGTATCTTTATTGAGGAAACGTTTTGCCACACAGTGGCTTCATCAGTCCATACAAAGGAGAATCTTGAAGAACAGGAGGAGAATGAGGTAATCAGTCCCTCAACCTTGAGTCGATGTGTTCAGTCCATCAATCTTGTATTCTATTCAAGATTGATGGACTGAACACATCGACTCAAGGTTGAGGGACTGATTACCTCATTCTCCTCCTGTTCTTCAAGTTTCTCCTACGTATGGACTGATGAAGCCACTGTGTGGCGAAACGTTTCCTCAATAAAGATACCCAAGAGTTGCCCATGTGTCAAATTTATCAACATGTCGGTTCTCTGAACCATTCATCTACAGATAATAAACTTGTTGAACTAGGCATAAGAATTAACAACTGGGCATCTACACTGCAAACTGAATTGTTTGCAATCCTAATAGTGCTAAAGCTAACTTATGACACTGAGCTTGACTCTATCATCATTATTGATTCTATGCCATCACTGAAGGCTCTTGACTCATATAAGACTCCAACAACATGCTCATTGGAGAAGCCGGGTATCGATACTCAAAAATCTAGGACAAAGGAATTAATGTACAATTGCTATGGATCCCATCACACATTGGATTACTCCTTCATGATAAAGTTGATACGTTAGCCAAGAAGAGTACCCAGAACGAGAATGTAGAATATAACTTTGGTATATCTGTGTCTAGCATTAGGAATAATATTAGGAGAGAAGTAAATAATGAAAATGATTGTTATAGGAATGCAGTTAGAAGCCTGAGTAGATCAGTAACCCACTATGATAACATGAATATAGATAAGTATGTGTATGGAGCACCTTGCAATGTAAACAGACTGAGTGATGTTGTAGTGGCCAGGCTTAGGCTTGGTTACAAGTACTTCTGGCAGTTTGGGAGACACACAGATGATGATCAAACTAAATGCAAATTATGTGATCAGGCATATGGTCACTGTCTTGAACACTATGTGCTTAATTGTCCACTTATTGAGGAATACAGAGACAGACAGTATAATAACCTATGTGACATGTCAAGATATTTTATTAATGAAAATAAGATACTAGATATACTAAGCAAATTTCCTAAATTTGCTTGTAACAGATAAGTGAACTGTAGATATGAAGATATAAACCCATATGTACACCTGTTAACCCTTTTGGAGCCTAGTTCCTAGGCCTTTTGTGTATCCATATGCTCTTGTGCTTCCGTCCACAGGATGCATAGGGGTGCACAATAAACTAGCCACTTCAGTGGCAAAATCTAAAATCTATCTGAAGTGAAGAACACAGGAAGAATAGGGCTATTTTCCAGCTATTTTCAAATTTGCCAATAGATAATTTTAATAGATACAAATTACTACATTATAGGTAGTAGGTTGGTAGACAGCAACCGCCCAGGGAGGTACTACCGTCCTGCCAAGTGAGTGTAAAACGAAAGCCTGTAATTGTTTTACATGATGGTAGGATTGCTGGTGTCCTTTTTTCTGTCTCATGAACATGCAAGATTTCAGGTACGTCTTGCTACTTCTACTTACACTTAGGTCACACTACACATACATGTACAAGCACATATATACACACCCCTCTGGGTTTTCTTCTATTTTCTTTCTAGTTCTTATTCTTGTTTATTTCCTCTTATCTCCATGGGGAAGTGGAACAGAATTCTTCCTCCGTAAGCCATGCGTGTTGTAAGAGGCAACTAAAATGCCGGGAGCAAGGGGCTAGTAACCTCTTCTCCTGTATATATTACTAAATGTAAAAGGAGAAACTTTCGTTTTTCCTTTTGGGCCACCCCGCCTCGGTGGGATACGGCCGGTGTGTTGAAAGAAAGAAAGAAGAAATTACTACATTTAATTCTAGCTTAGTCTGATTGTCATTGCTCGTTTATATAATGTGGTGGAGAAGGCTGATGTGGTTCTTCTGAGCTGAGGTGGATGGCTGTGCTTCTTGTGTTGATGTGGACACATAGTTGCCAGTAATTGATGTTTGTACTCCTGCTGTGTAAACTGTTTATCTTCAGGCAGAGATGTTTTGTCTTAATCTTTTAAAATGTGGTGATTCTCTGCATGATAAATTAGCACAAGCTTGCACTTGAAATTACTTGTTGCATTTGTGCAGAGAAGCAAGTGAAGCAGTCCTTAATTGTCTTAACACTAGTTACAAATTGGTTTTGCATGCTAATATAAATTCTTATAGCATACACTTCTATGTATGCCATCAAGAACTGTAACTGTTTTGGGACTGTAACTGTTTTCAGCAATCATTTCATCAAAGTCAGCATTGTAAGTTTGCCTGTCTGTGATCAGCTGATGCACTCTCACCTCTGAACTTTGTTATGAAGCTGAATGCACTTATTAATTTGATTAAAAATATAGCATTCATCAGGCATAACCTGAAGGTAAATAAATATTCTTCTTCTTCTTGCAACGTACCAGCCGTATCCCACCGAGGCGGGGTGGCCCGAAAGGAAAAACGAAAGTTTCTCCTTTCAAATTTATTAATACATACAGGAGAAGGGGTTACTAGCCCCTTGCTCCCGGCATTTTAGTCGCCTCTTACGACACGCATGGCTTACGGAGGAAGAATTCTGTTCCACTTCCCCATGGAGATAAGAGGAAATAAACAAGAACAAGAACTAGAAAGAAAATAGAAGAAAATCCAGAGGGGTGTGTATATATATGCTTGTACATGTATGTTTAGTGTGACCTAAGTGTAAGTAGAAGTAGCAAGATGTACCTGAAATCTTGCATGCTTATGAGACAGAAAAAAGACACCAGCAATCCTACCATCATGTAAAACAATTACAGGCTTCCGTTTTACACTCACTTGGCAGGACGGTAGTACCTCCCTGGGTGGTTGCTGTCTACCAACCTACTACCTAGGAAATAAATATTCAAGTGATAAAAAAAAAACATTCTTTTCTTTTCAGATCAGACTGGTGTTCTAATCCAGCAGCATCACTATCATGACTCCAGTAGTAGAGCAAAGGAGGACGAATTGTCATCTTCCTTCAAAACTACTGATAATGAGGTGAATCATCCTCAACCCATGTCTTCAACACCAGCTAGGAGCCCTGCAGCTGCAGACCTTGCTGCACCTCACCCAAAGACTGTCATAGCCCAGCTGAACCAAGAAAGTAAGTTTTTGCATTTACGGTCAGTGCAGTTATTTATGTAATTTAGTGAGATAATTGGGAATAGATAGTTTCCTTCATCTTATTTGAAGATAGACATTAAAGAAAAATAACAAGAGGCAATTTTGTTGGAAAAGATTATTCATTTTGTCTTTAATCTTTCATGCATGGAGTAGAAATGGACATTTTGTAGATTCTATAATACTATTTTTATGTTCATGTATCTATATGTCTTTGATGGTGTTGGGGAGAGGCGTACGATTAAATTATGCAATGCTTAGTGGAAGAGTTTGGGAGGGTGTGTAAAGAAAGTTCAAAGTGAACATAGATAAGAGTAAGGTGATGAGGGTATCTTTTGAGATAGGTAAAGAAAAATTGGATATCACATTGGAGGGAGTGATTATGGAAGAAGTGAATGTGTTCAGATATTTGAGAGTAGATTTGTCAGCAAATGGGTTTATGAAGGATGAGGTTATCCATAGAATTGATGAAGGAAAAAAGATGGGTGGTGCATTGAGGTATCTGTGGAGACAAAGAACATTATCCATGGAGACAAAGTAGAGAATGTATGAGAGTTTAATGGTACCAACACTTATATGGGTGTGAGCATGGATTGTAAATGCTGCAGCAAGAATTAGGCTGGAGGCAGTGAAGATGTGTCTAAGGGCAATGGATGGTGTAAATATTATGCAGAGAATTTGTAGTGTGGAAATTAGGAGGTGTTGTGGAGTTACTAAAAGTATTATTCAGAGGGCTGAAGAGGGGGAGGGGGTTGTTGAGACGGTTTGGTCATTTAGAGAGGATGGAGCAAAATAGGATGACTTTGAGGGTGTATAAATCTGTAGTGGAGGGAAGGAAGGAGAAGTGGTCATCCTAGGAAAGGCTGGAGGGAGGAGGGTAAAAGAAATTTTGCGTGCAAGGGGCCTGGACGTGAGCAGGCATATGTGAGTGCGTTAGAAATTAGTGAGTGGTGGCGAATGGTTTTTGGGACTTGACGAGATGTTGGAGTGTGAGCAGGGTAATACTTTGTGAAAGGATTCAGGGAAACTGGTTAACTGGACTTGAGTCCTAGAGGTGGGAAGTACAGTGACTGCACTTTAAGGAGGGGTTTGGGACATTTGTTGTTTGAAGTGACGTCCACACTGTTGTATCTGCATGTCTCTGCTAAGACAGTGTTAGTGTGAATGATGATGAAAGTTTTTTTTTTTTTTTTTTGGGTGGGTGGGGGGTCACCCTGCCTCAGTGGGAGATGGCCAGCATGTTAAAAAAAAAAAATGGTTTTTATATATGAATTGTAAATGTAAATAAAAGTGATGAGAAATGTTTATAAAGAAAGAATTGAGTAATATTAATAAAAAAGTATGAGTAGTAATAGCATAATGAGGCATAAGTAGGTGAACCATTGTTGTACACGATTGTGAACTATCAATAGTATAGTTAAACTACCACAGTAAATTCTCCCTCGCACCATGAGGGCTCTTTCTTCATTATTTTTTGTTTTATCCCTCCGTATTTACTTTAATTCATCAATATGATTGTACGAGTATGTGATGAATTTGTTGGTAATAATTGTACTGTATATAGTTATTTACTTTCATGCTTATGTCAAGGCTGAATTAATGGAATTTTAACTGTGTATTATATTGGGAATATTGTATAAAATTTTTCATCTTTGTTATGCAGATGTAAACGGTGGTCGTCGAGATCCTCGTCCACGGGCGTCTTCGTCACTGGCCAGTTCACTCACATCGGTTGACAGTAATGTAGCATTTCACATGTAGAATTTCTTTTAGTAAATTATATTTACTTACTATTCATCATTTCAGATTACTGTAAATTTTAACATTTATGTCCTTTTTTTACATATACAGTGGACCCCCGGTTAACGATATTTTTTCATTCCAGAAGTATGTTCAGGTGCCAGTACTGACCGAATTTGTTCCCATAAGGAATATTGTGAAGTAGATTAGTCCATTTCAGACCCCCAAACATACACGTACAAACGCACTTACATAAATACATTTACATAATTGGTCGCATTGTGAGGTGATCGTTATGCGGGGGTCCACTGTAGTATGATCAAGTTAAGCAGACACTATTATAAAGGTGCCAGGGATATTGTCATTTGTGAGGACTAGAATATCACACTTGTTCACAGTGAAATGCTTCTGCTACTGTTTTGACCACAATATTAACTTAACCAAATTATCTGTTGTCTCTTCAGACTGGGTATATGACTACAGTTCAATAGATATGTGATATATGATAGAGGCAGCTTATCCTATACTAATTGCTCTAAAATGTAATTTTATACCTCTGCTGCTACTACAGAATTCTGAAAATAAGATCATAAAAATAGTGGAGCACTACAATAGTTCTACTGGACTTAGGGCAGGTTCTGATAACACCCAGTCACTGCCATGCATGTACTTAACTAACTGATATTTAAATCTACAAAAAGTGCTTGCTTCATTACACTGCTAAGCAGTTTGCTCCGCTACACTTCTATTGCCAAAATGGTATAAATTTTTGTAATGGATACTGACAAGTGGTTGAAAATACACATGAGCAAACACTAGGGCATATTTGTTAGAAAATATTTTGGTGCTGGGACCCTTATCAATTTATTCCCAGGACTGTAACATTTTCTAATAAATTCTTTGTATATCCTGGTATTTGCTCAGATAGCTTTTAAAATATGTTAATGAATCATGGCTTTCCTATATTCCTTCTTTTTTGGACAAATATGACCATTTAATGCATGTGGAGTATCCTCATTTTTTAGGCAAATTAGTAAAAAAATCTAATTTTTTATAATATCCATTTTCTGTGCTATGGTACTTGACCCTTAATTTGAAAATCAGTTGTAGGATTTAATTAAAAATGCATGCATTAGATTGCCTACATCCAAATCTTTTCTTGTAAAATATTTTCATATGAATGCATGTACAGTATTAACCCGTAAACGATCCAAATGTATATATACGTTTTTTCAACATTTGAAAGTATGTAAAAAGAGTAGATCTTCTTTTTTTTTTTTTTGTACATTTGAAAACGTGTAAAAAAACTTTGATCTACTTTTTTTTTTGTTATAGTATTTGAAAATATGTAAAAAAAAACATAGATCTACTTTTGGAGCACTACACATGTGAATGTAGATCTGCTTGGACCATAGGAGAAAGAAACTTATGATGGCATTTCGGTCAGACTTAAACCATTAACTAATCAATGGTACAAGTCAGATATATGTTGCAAGTATATGGAAAAGGTAGTAAGTTATTAAATGCTGTAAAGAGCTTTTATGAGGATAGTGAGGCTCAGGTTAGGGTATGTAGAAGAGAGGGAGAATACTTCCCGGTAAAAGTAGGTCTTAGACAGGGATGTGTAATGTCACCATGGTTGTTTAATATATTTATAGATGGGGTTGTAAAAGAAGTAAATGCTAGGGTGTTCGGGAGAGGGGTGGGATTAAATTATGGGGAATCAAATACAAAATGAGAATTGACACAGTTACATTTTGCTGATGATACTGTGCTTATGGGAGATTCTAAAGAAAAATTGCGAAGGTTAGTATATGAGTTTGGGAGTGTGTGTAAAGGTAGAAAGTTGAAAGTGAACATAGAAAAGAGTAAAATGATGAGGGTATCAAATGATTTAGATAAAGAAAAATTGGATATCAAATTGGAGATGAGGAGTATGGAAGAAGTGAATGTTTTCAGATATTTGGGAGTTGACTTGTCAGTGGATGGATTTATGAAGGATGAGGTTAATCATAGAATTGATGAACGAAAAAAGGTGAGTGGTGCATTGAGGTATATGTGGAGACAAAAAAGGTTATCTATGGAGGCAAAGAAGGGAATGTATGAAAGTATAGTGGTACCAACACTTTTGTATGAGTGTGAAACTTGGGTGGTAAATGCAGCAGCGAGGAGACGGTTGGAGGCAGTGGAGATGTCCTGTCTAAGGGCAATGTGTGGTGTAAATATTATGCAGAAAATTCGGAGTGTGGAAATTAGGAGAAGGTGTGGAGTTAATAAAAGCATTAGTCAGAGGGCTGAAGAGGGGCTGTTGAGGTGGTTTGGTCATTTAGAGAGAATGGATCAAAGTAGAATGACATGGAGAGCATATAAATCTGTAGGGGAAGGAAGGCGGGGTAGGGGTCGTCCTCGAAAAGGTTGGAAGGAAGGCGTAAGGGAGGTTTTGTGGGCGAGGGGCTTGGACTTCCAGCAGGCGTGCGTAAGCGTGTTAGATAGGAGTGAATGGAGACGAATGGTATTTGGGACCTGGCGATCTGTTGGAGTGTGAGCATGATAATATTTAGTGAGGGGATTCAGGGAAACTAGTTATTTTTATATAGCCGGACTTGAGTCCTGGAAATGGGAAGTACAATGCCTGCAATTTAAAGGAGGGGTTTGGGATATTGGCAGTTTGGAGGGATATGTTGTGTATCTTTATATGTATATGCTTCTAAACTGTTGTATTCTGAGCACCTCTGCAAGAACAGTGATTATGTGTGAATGAGGTGAGTGTTGAATGATGATGAAAGTGTATTTTCTTTTTGGGGATTTTCTTTCTTTTTGGGTCACCCTGCTTCGGTGGGAGATGGCCGACTTGTTAAAAAAAAAAAATCCTCGGGTTATTTGTGTATTGTTCCAGTCACTGTATTGTGCCTTTTTGTTCTTCATTAATGAGAATACAGTGGACCCCCGCATAACGATCACCTCCGAATGCGACCAATTATGTAAGTGTATTTATGTAAGTGCGTTTGTACGTGTATGTTTGGGGGTCTGAAATGGACTAATCTACTTCACAATATTCCTTACGGGAACAAATTCGGTCAGTACTGGCACCTGAACATACTTCTGGAGTGAAAAAATATCATTAACCGGGGGTCCACTGTATATCAACATTTAAAGAGATTCGGTCTATGAAACTCAGAGGAGATAGGTTATGTGGACAGCATATAGTTGTGTTTACTCTGATAGTGTCTTGCTCATGTGGTGGGTGTAAGCTTAACCTCTGATATTTAGTCAAATATGAGGTTGACTTGTATGTCTCAATTTATAATACAGTTTGATGACATATGAGCTTCCCGAATTTTATGATACATGTATATTTATTGTGAAAAACTAATACATACATGTATTGCTAGAGCAGAAATTAACATATACAGTACAAAAAATCTAATTCTTTACCAGTTCATACTGAACTTACTTAAAAATATATTATTTGAAAAATTCACTACAGTATTTTTGAATAACAGATAGTAATTCTGAACTGAATTAATTATTTGTAATCAATAATTTTGAGATCCTTTGATTTAAGGAAGATGTCAAGCAAGCACCTCATGTTTCAGTATCGTTACGTGGTGTTGCCACACCTCAGAAAACAAATAGTGGAGGGCTGCGCACTGTAACAGGAGGAACCACTGGCAAGGCCAAGTGCCCTGCAACCTTACTCTGGGGTGCAACTGGTGAGCAGGAATGGACTGCTGCTCTCACAACAGGTAACTATTCTGTCAACGGTGATCTCTTAGTTCGTGGTTTAAAGGTAGTGTATTTCTTTTTATAACCCTTTGCAATAAAGTTAAAAAGTGGCATCCTCAGGATCAGAGCCATTCTATTTTGTAATTAAGTCTTTTAGTATACTGTACTGGTTTTTGAGAGTAGAGTACTACCTATTTGAACAATATTGACAAAAATGTTACTATTTTAAAAAGTCTGCACTACTCTTATATATAATTATTTACCTCACTGGTTGTGTCCCACCAAGGAAGGATGACCAGAAAAAAGGAAATATACACCATTATTCATTCACTATTCATCTTGTCAGAAGTGTGCAAATGTCACAATTCAAATAACCCTCTGAACTGTAACATCCCTACCTATCCTTCAGAGAGCTTTTATTATAATTCTCACCTCCAGGACTTAAGTCTGGCTAACTGATTTTCCTGAATTCCTTTATAAATGTTACATATCAAAACCACTTGCTTCCACTCACTTCAGTCTAACACATTCACACATGCCTGCTGGATGCTGAAGCCCCTACTATTTTAAACCTCTTTCGTTCCCTCCCTCCGGCCCTTCCTGGGATGACCCCTTCCTCTCAGTCTCTTCCACCCCTGATTTATATATGCACTTTGCCATCCTACACTTCTCCATCCTTTCTTAAAATTCAAACCATTTTGCAACCCCTCTTCTGCCCTCTGAATAAAATCTTTCATAACCAACACCATCTTCTAAATTCTACTCTCTGAATTCTCTGCATGACATTCACTTTGCACATTGCTCTTAAACATGACACCTACATTACTCCTTGCTGCTACATTTAAAACTCATACCTCACTTCCATATAAAAGGGGTTGCTAATGCTGTATTCTGGTACATTTTCCCTTTTTGCTTCCATAGATAAATTTTTTTCACTACAGATGCTCAACACACTACATGCTTTTTTGTTTCCCATTTGTCTATTCAGTGGTTCACCTCGTCTTTCATAGACTAATCTTTTGACATGTTGATTCTCAGATACTGTATCTAAATACATTTGCTTCCTCCAGACCCCTTCCCTACAGTCTGATACCTAATTTTTTCACTGCCTTAACTTTTGTTACTCTCGTACCTTGCTCTTTTCTGTGCTTCATTCAATTTCCTTCTTTTACACTTCCCCCTTTTCCAACTTCTCTTCAGAATTTCTCTAAAGAACTGTATCATTAGAATGAGCAGTTGTGACACCTCTTTCTGCCTATACTCTGAAGGAGAGGTGGGGATATTGCAGTCAGAGGGTAATCTCATTGTGATATCAACACATTTCTGCAAAGACAGTGATTTAATGAATGATGGTGAGTGTTTTTACTTCTTTGTTGTCAAGAAACAGCTGTTGGGATTTAAAAAAAAAGCATTAATTGAGAATAAAAAGTAAATGTATAATTATGTGACCCAAAAATTAAATACAGCCTCTCCTCACTTAGTGATGTACACATTTACCAATGACCTGGACTTACGATTGGCTCTCTGACCAGTATGTATACCTAAATAATGTATGTTAGAGCTGATTTCCTGTATAATGTTTATTACAATATACAGTACACTACTGTATTAACATTTAAACATATACTAAAAATGTTATAAATGGTGCAAAGATGACATTAAAACAATATCAAAGATTATTATTTTTTTATATTAACACACTGGCCGATTCCCACCAAGGCAGGGTGGCCCGAAAAAGAAAAACTTTCACCATCATTCGCTCCATCACTGTCTTGCCAGAAGGGTGCTTCACACTACAGTTTTTAAACTGCAACATTAACACCCCTCCTTCAGAGTGCAGGCACTGTACTTCCCATCTCCAGGACTCAAGTCCAGCCTGCCGGTTTCCCTGAATCCCTTCATAAATGTTACTTTGCTCACACTCCAACAGCACGTCAAGTATTAAAAACCATTTGTCTCTATTCACTCCTATCAAACACGCTCACGCATGCCTGCTGGAAGTCCAAGCCCCTCGCACACAAAACCTCCTTTACCCCCTCCCTCCAACCCTTCCTAGGCCGACCCCTACCCCGCCTTCCTTCCACTACAGACTGATACACTCTTGAAGTCATTCTGTTTCGCTCCATTCTCTCTACATGTCCGAACCACCTCAACAACCCTTCCTCAGCCCTCTGGACAACAGTTTTGGTAATCCCGCACCTCCTCCTAACTTCCAAACTACGAATTCTCTGCATTATATTCACACCACACATTGCCCTCAGACATGACATCTCCACTGCCTCCAGCCTTCTCCTCGCTGCAACATTCATCACCCACGCTTCACACCCATATAAGAGCGTTGGTAAAACTATACTCTCATACATTCCCCTCTTTGCCTCCAAGGACAAAGTTCTTTGTCTCCACAGACTCCTAAGTGCACCACTCACTCTTTTTCCCTCATCAATTCTATGATTCACCTCATCTTTCATAGACCCATCCGCTGACACGTCCACTCCCAAATATCTGAATACGTTCACCTCCTCCATACTCTCTCCCTCCAATCTGATATTCAATCTTTCATCACCTAATCTTTTTGTTATCCTCATAACCTTACTCTTTCCTGTATTCACCTTTAATTTTCTTCTTTTGCACACCCTACCAAATTCATCCACCAATCTCTGCAGCTTCTCTTCAGAATCTCCCAAGAGCACAGTGTCATCAGCAAAGAGCAGCTGTGACAACTCCCACTTTGTGTGTGATTCTTTATCTTTTAACTCCACGCCTCTTGCCAAGACCCTCGCATTTACTTCTCTTACAACCCCATCTATAAATATATTAAACAACCATGGTGACATCACACATCCTTGTCTAAGGCCTACTTTTACTGGGAAAAAATTTCCCTCTTTCCTACATACTCTAACTTGAGCCTCACTATCCTCGTAAAAACTCTTTACTGCTTTCAGTAACCTACCTCCTACACCATACACTTGCAACATCTGCCACATTGCCCCCCTATCCACCCTGTCATACGCCTTTTCCAAATCCATAAATGCCACAAAGACCTCTTTAGCCTTATCTAAATACTGTTCACTTATATGTTTCACTGTAAACACCTGGTCCACACACCCCCTACCTTTCCTAAAGCCTCCTTGTTCATCTGCTATCCTATTCTCCGTCTTACTCTTAATTCTTTCAATTATAACTCTACCATACACTTTACCAGGTACACTCAACAGACTTATCCCCCTATAATTTTTGCACTCTCTTTTATCCCCTTTGCCTTTATACAAAGGAACTATGCATGCTCTCTGCCAATCCCTAGGTACCTTACCCTCTTCCATACATTTATTAAATAATTGCACCAACCACTCCAAAACTATATCCCCACCTGCTTTTAACATTTCTATCTTTATCCCATCAATCCCGGCTGCCTTACCCCCTTTCATTTTACCTACTGCCTCACGAACTTTCCCCACACTCACAACTGGCTCTTCCTCACTCCTACAAGATGTTATTCCTCCTTGCCCTATACACGAAATCACAGCTTCCCTATCTTCATCAACATTTAACAATTCCTCAAAATATTCCCTCCATCTTCCCAATACCTCTAACTCTCCATTTAATAACTCTCCTCTCCTATTTTTAACTGACAAATCCATTTGTTCTCTAGGCTTTCTTAACTTGTTAATCTCACTCCAAAACTTTTTCTTATTTTCAACAAAATTTGTTGATAACATCTCACCCACTCTCTCATTTGCTCTCTTTTTACATTGCTTCACCACTCTCTTAACCTCTCTCTTTTTCTCCATATACTCTTCCCTCCTTGCATCACTTCTACTTTGTAAAAACTTCTCATATGCTAACTTTTTCTCCCTTACTACTCTCTTTACATCATCATTCCACCAATCACTCCTCTTCCCTCCTGCACCCACTTTCCTGTAACCACAAACTTCTGCTGAACACTCTAACACTACATTTTTAAACCTACCCCATACCTCTTCGACCCCATTGCCTATGCTCTCATTAGCCCATCTATCCTCCAATAGCTGTTTATATCTTACCCTAACTGCCTCCTCTTTTAGTTTATAAACCTTCACCTCTCTCTTCCCTGATGCTTCTATTCTCCTTGTATCCCATCTACCTTTTACTCTCAGTGTAGCTACAACTAGAAAGTGATCTGATATATCTGTGGCCCCTCTATAAACATGTACATCCTGAAGTCTACTCAACAGTCTTTTATCTACCAATACATAATCCAACAAACTACTGTCATTTCGCCCTACATCATATCGTGTATACTTATTTATCCTCTTTTTCTTAAAATATGTATTACCTATAACTAAACCCCTTTCTATACAAAGTTCAATCAAAGGGCTCCCATTATCATTTACACCTGGCACCCCAAACTTACCTACCACACCCTCTCTAAAAGTTTCTCCTACTTTAGCATTCAGGTCCCCTACCACAATTACTCTCTCACTTGGTTCAAAGGCTCCTATACATTCACTTAACATCTCCCAAAATCTCTCTCTCTCCTCTGCATTCCTCTCTTCTCCAGGTGCATACACGCTTATTATGACCCACTTCTCGCATCCAACCTTTACTTTAATCCACATAATTCTTGAATTTACACATTCATATTCTCTTTTCTCCTTCCATAACTGATCATTTAACATTACTGCTACCCCTTCCTTTGCTCTAACTCTCTCAGATACTCCAGATTTAATCCCATTTATTTCCCCCCACTGAAATTCTCCTACCCCCTTCAGCTTTGTTTCGCTTAGAGCCAGGACATCCAACTTCTTTTCATTCATAACATCAGCAATCATCTGTTTCTTGTCATCCGCACTACATCCACGCACATTTAAGCATCCCAATTTTATAAAGTTTTTCTTCTTCTCTTTTTTAGTAAATGTATACAGGAGAAGGGGTTACTAGCCCATTGCTCCTGGCATTTTAGTCGCCTCATACGACACGCATGGCTTACGGAGGAAAGATTCTTTTCCACTTCCCCA
>NW_027199645.1:0-29739 GCF_038502225.1 Cherax quadricarinatus | reverse complement strand
GGCGGGAGTGTTTTGAATGGGTGAGGAGGCTGAGAAAACATGGGACCAGGAAACTGGCGTTCACGGCGGCCTAAGGATTAATATAGGCCTCAATTCATAATAGGAAGTGTCGTAACTGTCCCTGGTGAAGAGTGAGGGAACGTGATTTACGGGACCACCGTAATAGGGTGGTAAAATTAGTGAATAATGGTAGACCGGGTGTGACAGGTGCACGGCCATGGTGTGTGTCCAGGGGAAATACCTGTGTGTTAATCCTCACTCATCGGTCTCAGATCTTAATGGAGTGACCTCTAATGTGTATAATAATTATGAGACATTAAATCGTCTTGTGAATGGTAATGTAATCAGTGATAATAACATAAGTTAAGAGAATGCGGGAAGTGAAATAAGTCGCCCTGCTCCGAGTGAACACGTGTAGACCTCGTCGTTCCCGAGGATAATGAAGCTTTATGAGTCACGACTTTTAAACCGGGACAAACCAACGGATACCTCGTCCTGCTGGAATAAGAACCGTGTCGGTGTAGCAGGACATTGAAATGAGATGGTGAATGGAGGAAATAAGGAGTATCAATCACCCACAGTTAAGTAACCCTTCTAGTTATAGCAGACTGATGCTGGCCAGTTAGGTATGTTGTAATTAGATAGGTTATGAGTGATCCAGCTACATCAAGTGACCACCAGAGAACATCTGGTAAGTGGTGGGATTATGTACAAATGTTTTCCTTGATGGATGTATCCATGTGTATCCTACCCCCCCCCCCTTCATGACTGTAGTGATACTGGTCCTGTGGGGAGCAGCAGCAGGATAATACTGCACCACCTCTAGGGGCCCTTAACAACAACAACAGTTTGGTGTGTGTCATGGGCACCAACACATGGTGTGTGATTCTCTCCTACTTTATCCATTTATCAGCGATGCAGATTACATGGTGAGTTTAAATATGTGGCCTGTAGTTATAACTTTTCTCTTGACATATGCAAGACATCACCATCCCTGTAGAAGCCATTATTAGATGTACTAGTCATTATATTTTGTTGTTGCAGAAGTACTATGAAGATTCTATGTTCAATAAAGCCTAGAGATAAGGCCTGTGTTTCTATCACAACAATTTATTGAACATAGAATCCTGGGCTACCTGGTGGTGATCCTGCGCTAGACTACATCACAACATGGAGCGTTTACTGAAACCTGAGAGGCTAGACTGTGACCCCAGCTTATCAACGGCTGCTCAGGAATGGAAGCACTGGTTTAAGACTTTCGAAAACTTCTTGGGAGCCCTTCCTAAAGAAGATCTAGATAAACTAAGTCTGCTCATCAATTTTGTGTCACCTAAGATATATGAGGCTATTTCTGAGTGTAATACCTACGAAGATGCTATCAAAACCCTCAAGTCTCAGTATATTAAACCTACAAATGAAATCTTTGCACGCTATCGCCTTGCAACTCGCCGCCAGCAGATTGATGAGTCCTTAGAGGAATACTTTCAAGCACTGAAAATTTTAGGTAAGGACTGTCACTTCCAAGCAGTGACAGCTGCTCAGTATTGTGAAGAGTCCATCAGGGATGCTTTTATCAGTGGCCTGCAATCACCAATAATAAGGCAGCGTTTATTGGAGAATAAAACTCTCGACTTAGCCGCTGCCTTTGACCAGGCAAGAGCTCTAGATTCAGCCCAGAAGAATTCTGAAGTATACAGTACCACTCAGCCTTCTCGAGTGGTAAGTGCTGCAATTCCTGACCAAGACTCTTGCAATGAAGTTACTGGGGAACCTGCCTCAGTGACAGCAGCAGCAGGTACGGTGTGTTTCTTTTGTGGTTTTTCAAGACATCCACGTCCAAAGTGTCCTGCTCGTGAAGCAATGTGCCATAAATGCCACAAGAAAGGTCACTTTGCTAAAGTATGTCGTGCTAATGCATCAACAAGAGCTAGTGCCTCCACACATTCCAGTGATCATGCGACTCTAGCAACAGTGACTTCTGCGGCTACTCCAAATTCACTGTCAAAGGCAGTTGTGAAAGTATTCATCAAAGGAACAGAAGTAGATGGTCTTATTGATAGTGGCAGCTCAGAGAGTTTCATCAACCTTGACTTAGTTAAACGGCTCTCCTTGACTCTACATCACTCATCAGGTACCGTTTCCATGGCATCAACATCTCTCTCTATTCAGACCTTAGGGTTTTGTAAGGTAAATCTCAGAGTTAATGGAAAGGATTATCAAGATGTACATTTAGCTATTCTGCCACAACTGTGCTCTGATGTTATCCTTGGTCAGGACTTTCAGAAGCTGCATGGTAGTGTCACCTTAACATATGGAGGTGAACTGCCTCCTCTTGTTGTCTGTGGACTTAGCACTTTAAGGGTAGACCCACCAAAGCTGTTTGCAAATCTTACCGCGGATTGCCATCCTATATCAGCTAAGTCACGCCGCTATTCTTATGAGGATCGGATGTTCATTGAGAAAGAAACTCAGAGGCTGCTGAAGGAGGGTATTATAGAACCGAGTGATTCCCCTTGGCGTGCACAGGTTGTTGTTGTTAAAGATGGTTATAGGAAACGGAGACTGGCTATCGATTACTCTGAGACAATCAACAAATTTACACTTCTTGATGGGTACCCTCTACCTCGAATTGACGATACAGTGAACAAAATTGCTCAGTACTACGTGTTTAGCACAATTGATCTGCAGAGTGCCTATCATCAAGTCCCTATAAGGAATGAAGATAAACCATACACAGCGTTTCAGGCTAGTGATGGCCTGTATCAGTTTACCAGAGTCCCTTTTGGAGTCACCAATGGGGTAGCCTGCTTCCAACGAATTATGGATTCACTCATTCAGGAAGAGCAACTCATGGGAACCTACGCGTATTTAGATAATGTTACCATTTGTGGCAAGACCCAGGAGGAACATGATGCAAACCTTGATAAGTTTTTGGAAGCCGCCAAGAAGAAAAATATCAGTTACAATGAGGAAAAGTGCACTTTTTCAACTAAAAGGCTTAGCATCCTTGGTTATGTAGTGGAAGGAGGTTCAATATTCCCAGACCCTGAACGACTACGACCTCTACGGGAACTTCCAATGCCTCAAGACAAAAAGTCACTCCGAAGAACTCTTGGTCTCTTTGCTTATTACTCACAATGGATCTACAACTATTCAAGTAAAGTCCGCCTATTGAGTGCTACCACATTTCCTGTGACAAAGGAAGCAGAAGCCGCTTTCCATACTCTCAAACAGGACATTGAAAACTCAGTAGTTCAAGCCATTGATGAGTCCCTACCATTCGAAGTGGAAACGGATGCATCTGACATTGCCATTGCTGCAGTCTTATCTCAGGCAGGACGACCAGTAGCCTTCGTTTCGAGAACTTTTCAAGGATCAGAGAAATGTTATGCTGCTGTAGAAAAGGAAGCCCAGGCCATCATAGAAGCAGTTCGCCACTGGAGGCATTATTTAACTGGTAGACATTTCACCATAAGGACTGACCAACGGTCCGTGATGTATATGTTCGACAAGAGGCACAAAAGTAGGATAAAGAATGACAAGATATTACGCTGGAGGATGGAACTATCGTGTTATGACTTTGATATTCTGTACCGACCGGGTCAAGAGAACATCTCACCTGATGCATTCTCTAGGTCCCACTGTGGAGCAGCATGTCATGATTTGCAATCACTCTCAGCTCTCCACAAGGCTTTGTGTCACCCAGGAGTTACACGCCTGTACCATTTTGTCAAATCAAAGAACATGCCCTACTCAGTGGAAGATGTGCGACAAGTGATCAGAGCATGCAGAGTATGTGCAGAGTGCAAGCCAAACTTTCATCAGCCAGAGAAGACTCATCTCATAAAATCCACCCAGCCTTTCGAAAGATTGAATATAGATTTCAAAGGACCTCTACCAAGCACAAATCAGAATAGGTATTTCCTTAACATAGTAGATGAATATTCAAGGTTTCCCTTTGTATTCCCCTGTGCAAATATGGCTGCTTCAACTGTTATTAGTTGTCTTTCACAGTTGTTCTCTATTTTTGGTATGCCAGCTTATATCCATTCAGACAGGGGATCCTCGTTCATGAGTAACGAACTTCAGGAGTTTTTGGCTAGCAAAGGTATTGCCTGCAGCAGAACAACAAGCTACAACCCTCAAGGCAATGGTCAAGTGGAGCGGTTCAATGGTACTATATGGAAGGCAGTTACAATGACATTAAAGTCGCGCAATCTACCTGTTCAACACTGGCAAACTGTCCTACCTGATGCTCTTCACTCTATTAGATCACTGCTGTGCACAGCTACTAATGCAACCCCTCATGAAAGACTCCTCAACTATTCACGTCGTTCCTCTACGGGAGCCTCCGTGCCCACTTGGTTATGTCATCCTGGACCCGTTCTCCTGAAGAGTCACCGTAGGATGAACAAGACGGATCCTTTAGTGGAAGAGGTAGAGCTCCTGCAAGCTAATCCACATTACGCCCACATTCGCTACCAAAATGGTGAAGAGACTACAGTATCTACAAGACATTTAGCCCCAGTTGAAATCCCTATTAGTGTGGAATCTCAAGATACACCAATAGATGTGAAAGATGCTTCGTTTTCTCCTGGAAAGCCCCTTGAGACTACCCCTATGGAAATAGAGGATTCTGCTCCAGCAGTTAATCAAACCCCGCTGGAAAATATCGAACCTGGTGAAGAGGCTCAAGGGCTACGAAGGTCGGGACGTGTACGTCGCCCACCTAACAGTTTGGGAGATTACTGTCTCTGATATTTTAGAAGGGGGAGATTGTAGTGATACTGGTCCTGTGGGGAGCAGCAGCAGGATAATACTGCACCACCTCTAGGGGCCCTTAACAACAACAACAGTTTGGTGTGTGTCATGGGCACCAACACATGGTGTGTGATTCTCTCCTACTTTATCCATTTATCAGCGATGCAGATTACATGGTGAGTTTAAATATGTGGCCTGTAGTTATAACTTTTCTCTTGACATATGCAAGACATCACCATCCCTGTAGAAGCCATTATTAGATGTACTAGTCATTATATTTTGTTGTTGCAGAAGTACTATGAAGATTCTATGTTCAATAAAGCCTAGAGATAAGGCCTGTGTTTCTATCACAACAAGAATATTAATAGTAGAACATAAAAATATACAAACCTCAACGTTAATGGAAATGACATTCTTTGATAATATGTAAGTATATATAAGCCCTTAATACTTGTGTGCCATTGTGAGGCCTTAATATTTCTGTGTCATTATGAACCCTTACTACTAGTGTGCCATAACTAACCAGCAGAGAGCTGAGAGCCCTGGACTCACAGTAACCCTTCAACCCAACAACAACAAACATTCAAAATAGGCTTCCGGTGAGACGGCACTCTTGCAGTTATTAAGGTCTTGGCCTTTATCAAACACGTTGAATATACCTTCAAGTGAGGATGGAGCAAGAGGGAAACAAGAGGAAACCTATAATGAGAGATAGTACAGAGAGGACTGAGAAGAAGCTTTCCTTTGCCACAAGATTGTCACAAGTGTTTGAGAGTCCAGTAACTGGAAGCAGCCGTTTACAAGCTGACATTATACCCACTAATATACAGGTTGTCTTCACTAACACTTTCACTCTATTAAAGCTATGGGATGCTGTTGCTATGGGGGAATAATAGTTCTTAATTTAATCGGTTAAGTGTTTAGTTATGATTATCTTAATTTAACCAATATGACTAGTGCCACGAAAATCTTTTTCACTTCACCCACAGTCAAAGTTCATTTCCACTTACTACAGTGTTTATACAGAAATGAATAACATTTAAATGCATGCAGAAAGCCCATGATTATGTACGGCAATTTGAGCAAGCTTAAGCCTTAAGACTACGAGGGCAATAAACACTAAGTTCTATCTACAGCAAAATGTAGTATATGAATAAAGTTAAATCTTCTTATAGTGCCTCTTTTTATCATGTTTGTTGGCATGTCTTACTGACACACTGAAGGTCAGGGATCAATCCCAATACGAGTGGAATGAGCATGGTTTCTTAGACTTGCTGTCCCTGTTCACCTAGCTGTAAGTAGGTACCCAGGTGTTAGTTAACTTGTGGGTTACATCCTGGGGGGACAAAATTAAAAGACCCCAAAAGGAATAAAACAAGACAGTCCCTCATGACACATTAACTTGTTGGATTATCGTGGGTGGCTAACACTCCAGGTTAAAAATCTGACAGAAAAATGGTATAAAATACTGACATCATGGAAAATGACAAATACAGTATAATGAGATAAGATAAGAGATAAGATAAGATTTCGTTTAGATTTTTAACCCCGGAGGGTTAGCCACCCAGGATAACCCAAGAAAGTCAGTGCGTCATCGAGGACTGTCTAACTTATTTCCATTGGGGTCCTTAATCTTGTCCCCCAGGATGCGACCCACACCAGTCGACTAACACCCAGGTACCTATTTGCTGCTAGGTGAACAGGACAACAGGTGTAAGGAAACGTGTCGGAATGTTTCCACCCGCCGGGAATCGAACCC
Source organism: Cherax quadricarinatus (assembly GCF_038502225.1). Lineage (NCBI taxonomy): Eukaryota > Metazoa > Arthropoda > Malacostraca > Decapoda > Parastacidae > Cherax > Cherax quadricarinatus. The sequence goes on along the minus strand of NW_027199645.1, from coordinate 23,219 downwards.
GGGCCCTCCGTGTGTGAAGCGGGAGCTTTAGCCACCGGGCCACCCGCCAGGCCACCGGGCCACCCTTTGTTGACAATGTTACCTTCCAGGGAGGTTTATTGATGGCATAAACCTTGGTAATAAATACTGACAAGTTGGTTTAGAAAGACACGTAAGCAAACACTATGACATGATACTTAAGCAGGCTAAGCACCACCAACCCAACAACACTGGAGTGACATGATCTCATCTTCTACCCATCCTCATTCCAACAGGGCATTCTTCAGGTCACCATGTGTCACTCACACCTCACTCTGCGCCTATATATAATATCTTTCTACCTCTGTATGTTAGAAGCGATCAAGGTCCCAGGACTGAAACGTTTTCTAATAAATATGTCGCAGTGTCTGCTTACGTGTCTTTCTAAACCAGGTTTATTTATTTATTTATTTATTTAGAAATTTAGCATACAAACAGAGGTACAAAAAATACAGGTAAGAGCAGCATGATGTTGGTGAGAGATTCTTGATTCAAGAAATTGGACCTGCCCTTCCATTCCTTGGATCGAGCTTAAATTCCCCCCCATTTCCCCAGGCACTGTATGACCTCTACAGATTTAGTGCTCCCTCATGAATGGAGTAATAAAAACACGAGCAAAACAGTATCAATAAAGTATTGCATTATACTGCATTTGTCTCTCATTAGTGACAGTGAATTTCACGGCTAACTTGAGCTAGAAGCAATCTATAAAACTGTTATAGTTATTTATTTACATACATACATAACCTTGGTTATACATACATACATTCATTACATACATACATTCATTACATACATACATTCATTACATACATTCATTACATACATTCATTACATACATACATTCATTACACACATGCATTCATTGCATACATACATTCATTGCATACATACATTCATTACATACATACATTCATTACACACATGCATTCATTGCATACATACATTCATTACATACATACATTCATTGCATACATACATTCATTACATACATACATTCATTACACACATACATTCATTACATACATACATTCATTACATACATACATTCATTACATACATACATTCATTACACACATGCATTCATTGCATACATACATTCATTACATACATTCATTACATACATACATTCATTACATACATACATTCATTACATACATATATTACATACATACATTCATTACATACATACATTCATTACATACATTCATTACATACATACATTCATTACATACATACATTCATTACATACATACATTCATTACATACATACATTCATTACATACATTCATTACATACATACATTCATTACATACATTCATTACATACATTCATTACATACATACATTCATTACATACATACATTCATTACATACATACATTCATTACATACATTCATTACATACATTCATTACATACATTCATTACATACATACATTCATTACATACATACATTCATTACATACATACATTCATTACATACATACATTCATTACATACATACATTCATTACATACATACATTCATTACATACATACATTCATTACATACATTCATTACATACATTCATTACATACATACATTCATTACATACATTCATTACATACATACATTCATTACATACATTCATTACATACATTCATTACATACATACATTACATACATACATTCATTACATACATACATTCATTACATACATACATTACATACATTCATTACATACATACATTCATTACATACATACATACATTCATTACATACATTCATTACATACATTCATTACATACATTCATTACATACATTCATTACATACAAACATTCATTACATACATACATTCATTACATACATACATTCATTACATACATACATTACATACATACATTCATTACATACATGCATTCATTGCATACATACATTCATTACATACATGCATTCATTACATACATTCATTACATGCATTCATTGCATACATACATTCATTACATACATACATTACATACATACATTCATTACATACATGCATTCATTGCATACATACATTCATTACATACATGCATTCATTGCATACATGCATTCATTACATACATACATTCATTACATACATGCATTCATTACATACATACATTCATTACATGCATTCATTGCATACATACATTCATTACATACATACATTACATACATACATTCATTACATACATGCATTCATTACATACATACATTCATTACATACATGCATTCATTGCATACATACATTCATTACATACATGCATTCATTACATACATACATTCATTACATACATACATTACATACATACATTCATTACATACATACATTCATTACATACATGCATTCATTACATACATACATTCATTACATACATACGTTCATTACATACATACATTCATTACATACATGCATTCATTGCATACATACATTCATTACATACATGCATTCATTACATACATTCATTACATACATGCATTCATTGCATACATACATTCATTACATACATACATTACATACATACATTCATTACATACATACATTACATACATACATTCATTACGTACATGCATTCATTACATACATACATTCATTACATACATACATTCATTACATACATACATTACATACATACATTCATTACATGCATTCATTGCATACATACATTCATTACATACATGCATTCATTACATACATACATTCATTACATACATACATTCATTACATACATACATTACATACATACATTCATTACATACATACATTACATACATACATTCATTACATACATACATTCATTACATACATGCATTCATTACATACATACATTCATTACATACATGCATTCATTACATACATACATTCATTACATACATGCATTCATTACATACATTCATTACATACATTCATTACATACATGCATTCATTGCATACATACATTCATTACATGCATTCATTGCATACATACATTCATTACATACATGCATTCATTACATACATACATTCATTACATACATGCATTCATTGCATACATGCATTCATTGCATACATACATTACATACATACATTCATTACATACATACATTCATTACATACATACATTCATTACATACATGCATTCATTACATACATTCATTACATACATACATTCATTACATGCATTCATTGCATACATACATGCATTCATTACATACATACATTACATACATACATTCATTACTTACATTCATTACATACATACATTCATTACATACATACATTCATTACATACATACATTCATTACATACATACATACATTCATTACATACATTCATTACATACATACATTCATTACATACATACATTCATTACATACATGCATTCATTACATACATGCATTCATTACATACATACATGCATTCATTGCATACATACATTCATTACATACATGCATTCATTACATACATACATTACATACATACATTCATTACATACATACATTCATTACATACATACATTCATTACATACATACATTCATTACATACATACATTCATTACATACATACATTCATTACATACATACATTCATTACATACATGCATTCATTACATACATACATTCATTACATACATACATTCATTATATACATGCATTCATTGCATACATACATTCATTACATACATGCATTCATTACATACATACATTCATTACATACATGCATTCATTGCATACATACATTCATTACCTGGAGTTTACCTGGAGAGAGTTCCGGGGGTCAACGCCCCCGCGGCCCGGTCTGTGACCAGGCCTCCTGGTGGATCAGAGCCTGATCAACCAGGCTGTTACTGCTGGCTGCACGCAAACCAACGTACGAGCCACAGCCCGGCTGGTCAGGAACCGACTTTAGGTGCTTGTCCAGTGCCAGCTTGAAGACTGCCAGGGGTCTGTTGGTAATCCCCCTTATGTATGCTGGGAGGCAGTTGAACAGTCTCGGGCCCCTGACACTTATTGTATGGTCTCTTAACGTGCTAGTGACACCCCTGCTTTTCATTGGGGGGATGTTGCATCGTCTGCCAAGTCTTTTGCTTTCGTAGTGAGTGATTTTCGTGTGCAAGTTCGGTACTAGTCCCTCTAGGATTTTCCAGGTGTATATAATCATGTATCTCTCCCGCCTGCGTTCCAGGGAATACAGGTTTAGGAACCTCAAGCGCTCCCAGTAATTGAGGTGTTTTATCTCCGTTATGCGCGCCGTGAAGGTTCTCTGTACATTTTCTAGGTCAGCAATTTCACCTGCCTTGAAAGGTGCTGTTAGTGTGCAGCAATATTCCAGCCTAGATAGAACAAGTGACCTGAAGAGTGTCATCATGGGCTTGGCCTCCCTAGTTTTGAAGGTTCTCATTATCCATCCTGTCATTTTTCTAGCAGATGCGATTGATACAATGTTATGGTCCTTGAAGGTGAGATCCTCCGACATGATCACTCCCAGGTCTTTGACGTTGGTGTTTCGCTCTATTTTGTGGCCAGAATTTGTTTTGTACTCTGATGAAGATTTAATTTCCTCGTGTTTACCATATCTGAGTAATTGAAATTTCTCATCGTTGAACTTCATATTGTTTTCTGCAGCCCACTGAAAGATTTGGTTGATGTCCGCCTGGAGCCTTGCAGTGTCTGCAATGGAAGACACTGTCATGCAGATTCGGGTGTCATCTGCAAAGGAAGACACGGTGCTGTGGCTGACATCCTTGTCTATGTCGGATATGAGGATGAGGAACAAGATGGGAGCGAGTACTGTGCCTTGTGGAACAGAGCTTTTCACCGTAGCTGCCTCGGACTTTACTCTGTTGACGACTACTCTCTGTGTTCTGTTAGTGAGGAAATTATAGATCCATCGACCGACTTTTCCTGTTATTCCTTTAGCACGCATTTTGTGCGCTATTACGCCATGGTCACACTTGTCGAAGGCTTTTGCAAAGTCTGTATATATTACATCTGCATTCTTTTTGTCTTCTAGTGCATCTAGGACCTTGTCGTAGTGATCCAATAGTTGAGACAGACAGGAGCGACCTGTTCTAAACCCATGTTGCCCTGGGTTGTGTAACTGATGGGTTTCTAGATGGGTGGTGATCTTGCTTCTTAGGACCCTTTCAAAGATTTTTATGATATGGGATGTTAGTGCTATCGGTCTGTAGTTCTTTGCTGTTGCTTTACTGCCCCCTTTGTGGAGTGGGGCTATGTCTGTTGTTTTTAGTAACTGTGGGACGACCCCCGTGTCCATGCTCCCTCTCCATAGGATGGAAAAGGCTCGTGATAGGGGCTTCTTGCAGTTCTTGATGAACACGGAGTTCCATGAGTCTGGCCCTGGGGCAGAGTGCATGGGCATGTCATTTATCGCCTGTTCGAAGTCATTTGGCGTCAGGATAACATCGGATAGGCTTGTGTTAACCAAATTCTGTGGCTCTCTCATAAAAAATTCATTTTGATCTTCGACTCTCAGTCTGGTTAGCGGCTTGCTAAAAACTGAGTCATATTGGGACTTGAGTAGCTCACTCATTTCCTTGCTGTCATCTGTGTAGGACCCATCTTGTTTAAGTAGGGGCCCAATACTGGACGTTGTTCTCGACTTTGATTTGGCATAGGAGAAGAAATACTTTGGGTTTCTTTCGATTTCATTTATGGCTTTTAGTTCTTCCCGCGATTCCTGACTCCTATAAGATTCCTTTAGCTTAAGTTCGATGCTTGCTATTTCTCTGACCAGTGTCTCCCTACGCATTTCAGATATATTGACCTCTTTTAGCCGCTCTGTTATTCTTTTCCGTCGCCTGTAAAGGGAGCGCCTGTCTCTTTCTATTTTACATCTACTCCTCCTTTTTCTTAGAGGAATAAGCCTTGTGCATACATCGAGTGCCACCAAGTTAATCTGTTCTAGGCATAAGTTGGGGTCTGTGTTGCTTAGTATATCTTCCCAGCTTATATCGGTTAGGACTTGGTTTACTTGGTCCCACTTTATGTTTTTGTTATTGAAGTTGAATTTGGTGAATGCTCCCTCGTGACTAATCTCATTATGTCGGTCTGGGGCTCCACGCATACATGTCTGAACCTCAATTATGTTGTGATCTGAGTATATTGTTTTTGATATGGTGACATTTCTTATCAGATCATCATTGTTAGTGAAGATGAGGTCTAGTGTATTCTCCAGTCTAGTAGGCTCTATTATTTGCTGGTTTAAATTGAATTTTGTGCAGAGATTTAAAAGCTCGTGTGAGTGTGAGTTTTCATCAGAGCTGCCTCCTGGTGTTATTACTGCAACAATATTATTTGCTATATTCCTCCATTTTAGGTGCCTTAAGTTGAAATCCCCCAGGAGCAAGATGTTGGGTGCAGGAGCTGGAAGATTTTCCAGACAGTGGTCAATTTTTAACAGCTGTTCCTGGAATTGCTGGGATGTTGCATCCGGAGGCTTGTAGACTACCACAATGACTAGGTTTTGGTTCTCGACCTTTACTGCTAAAACTTCCACTACATCATTTGAGGCATTAAGCAGTTCTGTGCAAACAAGTGACTCTGCAATGTACAGGCCAACCCCCCCCCCCCCCTTTGCCTGGTCACGCTTTCACATCGGTATAGGTTGTAACCTGGGATCCATATTTCGTTGTTCAAGTGATCCTTTATGTGGGTCTCAGTGAAAGCCGCGAACATTGCCTTTGCCTCTGCAAGCAGTCCACGGATGAAAGGTATTTTGTTGTTTGTTGCTGGCTTTAGACCCTGTATATTTGCAAAGAAGAATGTCATCGGACTGGTGGTATTGTTGGTACTGGGGGGGGATTTTTTTTCCGGCATTAGTATCTGTATCTGTTGGTTTGGAGTGGAGGCCATCGACTGTGGTTCCACTCCAGGAATGACTGGATTTGGTGTACGATTTCTGCCATTTCCTGCCAGTTTTTTTTCCTTCCTGGCACTAAAAAACCTCTCCCTCTTGAGTGGCTGTGGCTACCCAGGTTTTCCCATGGCCTGGATGTTTTGTATCTTTTTGTCCCCTTTAGATGGTGTGCCTGGCAATTTAAGTTATAGCACAGTCTTTCCTGTACTGAAGAGGTACACATTTCAGGGTGAAAAAGCTTACAGGAAGGGAGTTTGCATTTTCCTGTTGTCATATGGGCACGGCATTTTCTAGGGTGGTCATAGTTGCACGTCCCGTCTGTTTTTCCAGATTTCCCATGTCTGCAGATACCAAGTGCATAGTATGTGCACAGGCTTGGTTTCCGTTTGCCTTGGGTTTCTGTGACTGTATTCCCTGTTGGTGCATGTTTACCTGTCTTATTCCTATCCTCCCTAGCACCAACAATGGAGCTCCCACCAGTTGTTTTTGGTAATATATCCTCACTATTGCTAGTGGAGTCCTCTTGTTTGCTATTTCCTGTGGTATTTCTAGTTTGCAATATTGGTTTTATCTTATCTTTGACTACACTTGTTTCCCCACTACGGCTCCTGTCCCCTATGAGGTCATTTATATGTATTCCTTCCTGCGTATAATTCCCGACTACCTGGACAAAATCTCCAGCTTCACCATTACTGTCTCCCAGGACAGCACCTCCAGCTTCACCATTACTGTCTCCCAGGACAGCACCTCCAGCTTCACCATTACTGTCTCCCAGGACAGCACCTCCAGCTTCACCATTACTGTCTCCCAGGACAGCACCTCCAGCTTCACCATTACTGTCTCCCAGGACAGCACTATCAGCCCCACATTTACTGACTACCAGGGCATCACCTCCAGCCTTACAGTTTCTGACTACATGGCCAGTATCAAGGGCAGTACCATTCAGCCCAGACTTTTTATGTTCCCATCTGTTGTAGAAAGCTTCCAGGTTTTCTATGAAAGCAGCTTTGATGTTATCCTCTTTTAATACCCTTGTGATTTTAGTCCACAGATTTATCTCATTTGGGCATACCCAAAAACACTTCCCTGTTTTAATACTGCTTGTAGCTAGTTCTTGGATATCTGCACAAGGGGCGTGACACCAATTTCCACAAAAATGACAATTTATCCATGTGGAAGCCCGTTTGTTTGATTGACTGCAGACTACACAGAGCTTCATAATGATTTGAATGGTTGATTTACTGTAATTCTACTAGCAACCTCTTGAATACTCTATTAATAACCTCCTTAAATGAAGCTCTAGCTATTTGTATTTCTATTTCTAACTGTACTTGTATATTGGACAGCTTACCGTATACGTTCCTGATTTATATTTATTGTTTGTGTTTGATAAGGGCGCCTACAACCCATCTGTTTACAGTCTGCTTTATTGTCCAACGAATCCATTTGAAACCAGTCAAGGGTTCGGACCAGTCAAGGGTTCGGACCAGTCGAGGGTTCGGAGCCAGTCAAGGGTTCGGACCAGTCGAGGGTTCGACCAGTCAAGGGTTCAGACCAGTCGAGGGTTCAACCAGTCAAGGGTTCGGACCAGTCAAGGGTTCGGACCAGTCGAGGGTTCGGACCAGTCGAGGGTTCGGACCAGTCAAGGGTTCGGACCAGTCAAGGGTTCGGAACTTGAAATTATCTACCCAATATTCAATACACTAAACCTATTCACCATACAAAACATTCATACTTATTACTGCACCTATTACATACATAGAACACTTAACTCTGATATTAACCCTCCCCTCAAACATCTCCTTGCCAACCTCAACAGAACACATGACCATAACACAAGGCACAGATCACTCTTTGATGTTCCTCGTGTCCATCTCACACTTTGCAAAAACTCAATGCACATAAAAGGCCCTAAAATCTGGAACTCATTACCTGTAAATATAAAAGAAACACTACCTGTTTATAAATTCAAGTCTCTTCTCAAAGATCACTTACTCACCCAAAACCAAATAAATACTGAATAACTGAACCTTATAAATTGTATATCTTAAATGTTTCTCACAATTATATCACATAAATGTTAAACCTAAAACCCAATCTAACTTTATTATTTTTTAAATACACTACCTAACAGAATACTCCATTCTACTGAATGTACAACAATGCATACAACCATATGACCTGTCTTTGTAATACTCACTTGTGCTTTATAGTAATCTGTTTACATTAAAGTTTTATCACCGATGTCATCATTGCTTAGTTCATCTTAAGTTAATTTTAAGCCAGCCCGTAATGCTATGCATAGTATAAGTGGCTTTGGCATACTGCTCTTTTCTGTATTTTTTGTACCTCTGTATGTGTGCACAAATTTTTAAATAAATAAATAAATAAATAAATAAATATGTGATTTGATTGATACAAAAGTATAACTTGCGTGTTGAAGAACCGGTGATTGCTGGCAGCTCCTACAATGACGAACGGTCGAGCCTCAACCCTTATCAATCGCTAGGTTTTTTTTCGTCTCCACCACAATAAATGCTATATTATCACTATAGTTGACTGGTGGAAATTTTGGAGGAAGGACGCTTTTTCTGTAGTAATAATTGCTTCTCGTTGTGTATATTGCGACCGCTGGTAACTACAGGTTATATGAGATTCATAGTATACATCTGGTATTTCAAGTAAAAAGAAACTAATGAAAGTCACTCCTCTCCACTAAGTACCATTATAATACTGGTTAGTTGCTACTACAACATACATACATTACATACATACATACATACATTACATACATACATACATACATTACATACATACATACATACATTACATACATACATACATTACATACATACATACATTACATACATACATACATACATACATACATTACATACATACATACATTACATACATACATACATACATTTTTTTTTTTTTTTTTTTTTTATTTAGTAATTTAAGCATACATACAGAGGTACAAAAAATACAGGTAAGAGCAGCATGCCAAAGCCACTTACATGCATAGCATTACGGGCTGGCTTAAAATTAACTTAAGATTAACTAAGCAATGATGAAATCAGTGATAAAACATTATTGTAAACAGATAACTATAAAGCACAAATGAGTATTACAAAGACAGGTCATATGGTTGCTTGCATTGCTGTACATTCAGTCGAATGGAGTATTCTGTTAGGTAGCGTATTTAAAAAAATAATAAAGTTAGATTGGGTCCTAGGTTTAACATTTGTGTGATATAATTGTGAGTAACATATAGGATATACAATTTATAAGGTTCAGTTATTCAGTATTTATTTGGTTTTGAGTGAGTAAGTGATCTTTGAGAAGAGACTTGAATTTATAAACAGGTAGTGTTTCTTTTATATTTACAGGTAATGAATTCCAGATTTTAGGGCCTTTTATGTTCATTGAGTTTTTGCATAGTGTGAGATGGACACGAGGAACATCAAAGAGTGATCTGTGCCTTGTGTTATGGTCATGTGTTCTGTTGAGGTTGGCAAGGAGATGTTTGAGGGGAGGGTTAATATCAGAGTTAAGTGTTCTATGTATGTAATAGATGCAATAATAAGTATGGATGTTTTGTATGGTGAGTAGGTTGAGTGTTTTGAATATTGGTGGAGTGTGTTGCCTGTAGTGAGAATTTGTTATCATTCTAACTGCAGCCTTTTGTTGGGTAATTAGTGGTCTGAGATGGTTAATTGTTGTTGAGCCCCATGCACAAATTCCATAGGTGAGATAGGGGTAAATAAGAGAGTGATAAAGGGCCAGGAGGGCTGACTGTGGAACATAGTACCATATCTTCGATAGTATGCCTACAGTCTTGGAAATTTTCTTAGAAATTTGTTGTATATGTGTATGAAATTTGAGTCTATTATCGAGGTGGATTCCTAGGAATTTTCCCTCTGTTAGCTTTGTGATAGGTGATGATACATAGATGATACATACATACATACATTACATACATACATACATACATACATTACATACATACATACATACATTACATACATACATACATACATTACATACATACATACATACATACATTACATACATACATTACATACATACATACATACATTACATACATACATTACATACATACATACATTACATACATACATTACATACATTACATATATAACATACATACATACATACATACATACATACATACATACATACATACATACATTACATTACATACATACATTACATACATACATACATACATTACATACATACATTACATACATACATACATTACATACATTACATATATAACATACATACATACATACATACATACATTACATACATACATTACATACATTACATACATACATACATACATTACATACATACATTACATACATTACATATATAACATACATACATACATACATACATTACATACATACATACATTACATACATACATTACATATATAACATACATACATACATTACATACATACATTACATATATAACATACATACATACATTACATACATATATTACATACATACATTCATTACATACATATATACATACATTACATATATACATATATTACATATATATATACATTACATACATACATTACATATATACATTACATACATACATTACATACATACATACATTACATACATACATACATTACATACATACAATACATGCATACATTCATTCATTCAATAACACTTTCCATGAATATATAATAACTGTAGACCAGCTGTCTCACACCAGAGCAGGATAACCCCAAAAATAACTATGCTGGATGACTGAGAGGGGCTCAACCAGACTACGGGCAACAACATCATTATAATCAAAACAAACTGCTAAACGAAGACAAGAAGCAACACCCTGACTGATCAGGCAGTCTCCAAGCCATTTCAGTCTTCTAACACTAAATAGTCATAATTGTATCATAGTTCCAACAAATTACAGTAGACTGTCGTTTAACATGGTAGTTACCTTCCTGAAAAACGCCATTTTAGTTAAAACCATGTTAGACAAATGAAGAACTTATGGGAAAATAGGGCTACATTCCTGGGGGCCCCCAAAAATCCAAACAACTTTTTTTAGACCAACAGGTCTTACAAAAATAAAAGTGAATATGTAATTGTAGGTCATTGTCGTGATATATTACTGCTTAAGACTATAAATTCAATAGAAATAATAGTATTTCTTACCTTAGCCCTTAAACGGTCCATACAGTGGACCCTCGACCAACGATATTAATCCGTTCCTGAGAGCTCATCCTTAATCAAAATTATCGTTAGTCGAGTTAATTTTATTATAAGAAATAATGGAAATCAAATTACTCCGTGCAAGAAACCCAAAAGTATTGAAAAAAAAAATTTTTACCACATGAAATATTAATTTTAATACACTCAAACTGAAGAAGACATGTACAATTACATGACACTTACCTTTATTGAAGATCTGGTGATGATTGATGGGATGGGAGGAGGGGAGAGTGTTGATGGTGTTAGTGTTTAGAAGGGGAATCCCCTTCCATTAGGACTTGAGGTGTCAAGTCCTTTTCCGGGGTTACTTCCCTTCTTCTTTTAATGCCACTAGGACCAGCTTGAGAGTCACTGGACCTCTGTCGCACAACATATCTGTCCATAGAGGCCTGTACCTCCCGTTCCTTTATGACATTCCTAAAGTGTTTCACAACATTGTCAGTGTCACAATTAAACACTTGTTCAGGTTTCAATTCTTCACTGTCTATGTACTCCTTGAATTCCTGCACATATTTTTCAGCTGCTTTTTGGTCCAAACTGGCAGCCTCACCATGCCTTATCACACTATGTATGCCACTACGATTCTTAAATCTCTCAAACCAACCTTTGCTGGCCTTAAATTCACTCACATCACCACTAGTTGCAGGCATTTTTCTAATTAAATCGTCATGCAACTTCCTAGCCTTTTCACATATGATCGCTTGAGAGATGCTATCTCCTGCTATCTGTTTTTCGTTTATCCACACCAATAACAGTCTCTCAACATCTTCTATCACTTGCGATCTCAGTTTCGAAAACATAGTTGCACCTTTGGCAAGAACAGCTTCCTTGATTGCCGTTTTCTTGGCCACAATAGTAGCGATGGTTGATTGGGGTTTTGTGTACAACCTGGCCAGCTCGGAGACACGCACTCCACTTTCATACTTAGCAATGATCTCTTTCTTCATATCCATAGTAATTCTCACCCTTTTTGCTGTAGGGTTGGCACTAGAAGCTTTCTTGGGGCCCATGGTGACTTATTTTGCAGGTGCAATCACTAAAAACGCTGTGATAATATGAAATGTTCCGATTGTATGTTTGGATGGGACCGCGGTGGCTGGCTGGCTTGTAAACACTGGCCACAAGTGGACACGTCTCGAACGGAACGAATCGTGTTGGTCGAGTTTTTTAGCGCTAGTCGAGGCAAAATTTTTGCGTTAAAATGTATCGCTAGTCGGATTTAACGTTAGACGATGCCATCGTTGGTCGAGGGTCCATTGTACGATTTCTTCAAACAGGAGAGATTTCACGAACTTCAAGTCACCCCTCAGAAAAAAATGAAGAGGGCAACTATAGATTCCACAGTCACATCCTCTCCAGGAACTCAAGCCTCCAGAGTCAGTGGTCAGTCAGAGCTGCACACAAGCACAGCTATTGCTGCTCCCTTTTGCAAGTCCATCAGACATACTTCAATGGGTTTATGTTATGTTCCTGAGGAAACCTCTGTTACCCCACACTCAAACCACCTCCCAACTGTACCCATGAAGGACAATACAAGAAATGTGTTTAGGTCTATACTAAATAACACTTTTACAACCAAAAATGCTGCAAATGTTTTGGTAAGGAGAATATATTTCTTCAGTTAATTTGTTCTATAAATTGTGTGCAAATATTTGTTTTAGGGCAATTCAATAAAATCATATGTATGAGTCATTACCTGACCCTCACACAGTTATATAGTCAATTCAATTAACTATTCATTCTTTACTTCATTAGTTTTTCCTTTAAAGTAGAAGTTTGAGTATGAAGCTGCGTAGTAATTCACAGTATTGCAGTTATATTAATCACTTTGAATTCTGATAGCAGAAAAGTTCCCTGAAATACTTAGAAGGCATCTGAGATGGAAATGTTTAATTAAATAGTTCAGTTATGTATGGCATTATGTCCATACCAATAATTTTTATAAATGCATTGCATATATGAGGCATTGAAATATTTACAGAATACAGGTTTATTATACAAAAAGCTCTATTATAAAGCTTCTCTATATAGGGATGGTTTTTGCAAATGCAATTCAAAAAGTGCATCCAAAATTGAACAGCTAGTGAGGAGACCTTCATAGTACATGCTGTACAATTTTGGATGCAATTTTCCAATTCAATTTGCAAACAAACTACACAATATGGATCAACCAGACTGTGATGGATATGTGGGGCAGTAGGCCTCCAGCAGCAACAGCCTGGTTGACCAGGCAAGCACCAGACGAGCTTGGCCCATGGCTGGGCTCCGAGATTAGTGAGACTCTTGAAACTCATCAAAGGTATAGAATAGCTTTATAAGAGAGCTTACTGTACTAAATTGGGGTTTCTATTACACATGATGTAATGAAAATAGATGTAATTAACTAATGTATCCAGTTGCTATTAATGAGGTTTTTAGTTTTAGTAGATTTGCAGTTTTTATACCTTGACTTAATTCCACTTTCAGATACTTGGAGATAAACTTCATGGGGAGAAGATAAAAAATAATCTATTATATCAGCATAGTCTTCAAAAAACAACAAGTTCTCTTGCATGTAGCAGCATAAACTTAAATATGTAAGCTTAACTAATTTTTTTTTTAAGACCAAGACACCAGTGTATTTTTTTTAAATATTGCCCATTTCCTTTCAAAGAATGAGTCGTGTGGGCTTATCTCTTATTTTGAGTATAATAATAATAACAAGAATAATAGTAATAATAGTAGGCTTGAAGACAGCAACCGCCCAGGGAGGTACTACCATCCTTCCAAGTGAGTTTTACATGATGGTAGGATTGTTGGTGTCTTTTTTCTGTCTCATAAACACGCAAGATTTCAGGTATGTCTTGCTACTTCTACTCACACTTAGGTCACACTATGCTTGCATGTACAAGCATATATACACACACCCCTTTGGCTTTTCTTCTATTTTCTTACTAGTTCTTGTTTATTTTCCTCTTATCTTTATGGGGAAGTGGAACAGAATTCTTTCATAAGGGATGTGTGTCATAAGAGGCGACTAACATGCCAGGAGCAAGGGGTTAGTAACCCCTTCTCCTGTGTACATTACTAAAGTTAAAAAGAGAAACTTTTGTTTATCTTTTTGGACCACCCTGCTTCGGTGGGATGCGGCCAGTTTGTTGAAATAATAAAAATACAGCCTCTCCTCACTTAACGAATTCATTGCTAAAACATAATAGAGGAAATCAGCTCTAATATACATGTACATTATTTAGGTATGAATACTGGTCAGAGAGCCCATCGTAAGTCCGAGTCATCAGTAAACGAGTACAGGAGGGCCCCACTTATACGGCAGGTTAGGTTCCAGGCTACCGCCGTAAAGCGGAAATCGCCGTAAAGTGGAACACCCTTTTTTTCCACTTATAAATGCATACAAACACTAGATAACAAGTTTACACTAACATATATTAAGTTAGCAATAGAACCAGGCATCAAAAAACAATAAAAAGGTACAATACACACATAGTGCACTCATTACTTACCTTAAAATATTTATAGTCTTAATCTAGGGTGAGACAAGTAGTATTTATTGTAAGAAATCAAGTGTGGTATGTATTGTAATAGCCTCACCAGGCCACCCCACCCACACATACTATTCTATGATATTTAAGCATCCCAGAGCGATAAAATGTATATACAGTTCACTCATTACTTACCTTAAAATATTTGTAGTCTTAATGTAGGGTCAGGAGTAAGTAAATGAGATAAAACGAATAAATGAGAGAGAGAAAGAATGAGTACATGAGAGGTGACAGGCCAGGCACAGAGTAAACAAACCAGGCTCCCACATCTTATATTTATGTTTATTTATTCTATTGTGGGGTGTATTTATCATCTTTTTATGTTATGTATCGTGTTTATTATATAATTTTGAAAAAAATATCATGGCTGGATTAATGAAAATGTGTATATTACCGTAATATACGACATTTAATGAGACTCGGTGACTATTGTTATTATCACCACTTGTGGAAGTCGTCTGCTACCACAGCTCACATTTATGTTTATTTATTCTACTGTGGGGTGTATTTATCTTATTTATATGTTATGCATCGTGTTTATTATATAATTTTGAAAAAAATATCATGGATGGATTAATGAAAATGTGTATATTACCGTAATATACGACATTTAATGAGACTCGGTGACTATTGTTATTATCACCACTTGTGGAAGTCGTCTGCTACCACAGCTCACATTTATGTTTATTTATTCTACTGTGGGGTGTATTTATCTTATTTATATGTTATGCATCGTGTTTATTATATAATTTTGAAAAAAATATCATGGATGGATTAATGAAAATGTGTATATTACCGTAATATACGACATTTAATGAGACTGGGTGACTACTGTTATTATGGCGTCACTTGTGGAAGTCGTCTGCTCACATCTCACATTTATGTTTATTTATTCTACTGTGGGGTGTATTTATCTTATTTATATGTTATGCATCGTGTTTATTATATAATTTTGAAAAAAATATCATGGATGGATTAATGAAAATGTGTATATTACCGTAATATACGACATTTAATGAGACTGGGTGACTATTGTTATTATGGCGTCACTTGTGGAAGTCGTCTGCTCACATCTCACATTTATGTTTATTTATTCTACTGTGGGGTGTATTTATCTTATTTATATGTTATGCATCGTGTTTATTATATAATTTTGAAAAAAATATCATGGATGGATTAATGAAAATGTGTATATTACCGTAATATACGACATTTAATGAGACTCGTTGAGTATTGTTATTATGGCTTCACTTGTGGAAGTCGTCTGCTCACATCTCACATTTATGTTTATTTATTCTACTGTGGGGTGTATTTATCTTATTTATATGTTATGCATCGTGTTTATTATATAATTTTGAAAAAAATATCATGGATGGATTAATGAAAATGTGTATATTAACGTAATATACGACATTTAAATGACTTGATGTATGTAAGTTTATTTAGGTACAGGTATACATAAGTATAATTATCAGAGTATATATAAAATATGAAATAACTTTTAAAAACATTTGAAATTTTGGAGTTTCCAGACAAAATGGAGAGACTTAGTGCTTACTGAGCTCATGGAGAATGTAAACAAACAGGGTGGGGCACGGTGACCGTATTAGAAAGTCAGGTGGGGGGAGCCGTATAGTGAGTTTTGGTCATAATTTGAAATGTCCGTATTAGCGGAACGCCGTAAAGCGGAACGCCGTAAAGCGGGGCCCTCCTGTACGTTGTTAAGTGAGGAGAGGCTGTAATAATAATAATAATGCTACCCAGGTATTAACAGACCATGTCTCCTGTTCCTATCTTGGTCAGCGAGTGGAGATGGACTGTGAGTGCATTAGAGTGAATGGAGATCAGTGATTTTCATGGCTTAACATGATGTTGGAGTGAGCAAAGTAACATTTACTAAGGAATTCAGGGAAACCTGTTAGCTGGGGTTGAATCCTGGAGCTGTTACAGCAAATACAGTGCCTGCACTCTGAAAGAGGGATGGGGATGTTGCAGTGTGGAGGGTCATCTAAATTATGATGTCTGCATATTTCTGGCAAGACAGCTAATTTTTTTTTTTTTTTTTTTTTTTTTTTTTTTTTGGGGGGGGGGGGGGGGTTCTATCTCAGTTTCTTTTCAAAAAGAAATGCAAAAGTGGTGCAGCATATAGAGCAGGTGTCATATAGGATTGCCCAACCACCTACCACAAATGTTGCTTTTCTTTTTATATTTTATTGTTTTCTAGCATATGAAAATAGCATAATTTTGGTTTGAAGAAAAAATCATTACTTCCTGGGCAATAATTCTTCACCTTGAGTTTGAAAATTATATACAGTACATTGTATTATTATCTGCTTTGGGCCAGCTAGCTTGTATCTTGAGCTAAACACTTCAATTTCTTATTCGCCAAAATAATATGATTTCAGAATATCACTTATGATTATCATCATCTAGATATGGGTTTTATTACCTATATAGTAATTTCCATACTTAGGGCACCTCTTGCATGCATTATTTTGAGAATGGCAAGTGATTACCAGTAAATTTTAATTGTAATTAATTATATATGTATACACCTTTTGATATGGAGGCAAAAATTTTGACATATTTTCAGAATCTGTGAGGAAAATCCACCAGAAAGCATTCTGCCAGATGTCCACTTTTGTTTCATTCTTATTTGCATGGATGACTTTCATGGGTAAGCATTATATAGTAGGCCAATTCGGTTTTTTTTTGTATATAGTAAACAGAACCTCATCTACGACTGAATATTTTTGGAGATGGATAACATAGTTCAGACAGTCATATGTTTTACTGTCTATGCAATGGATTAAATGTTTTTGGATTTAGACTGTGTGGGTGCATCTTTCTCAAATACTAACAGGGTTATTAAGCTTATAATTTTTGGATTTTGTGCAGAACTGGAGAATGCATCTTTTGATCACTTAAGACAGCTATGGAACAAATAATGGTGAGTGCCTTTCTTTCTTTGGATTACTCTACCTTGGTGGGAAATGGCCATTGTGGTAAAACTACAAGAGTTAATTCCAAGAAGTGTGCATATAGTGCTTGTTATGATATAAATTGTAAGGAATGGATTGGGTCTGCGGGTAAAGTATAAATTTTTATATAGATGCAAAGTTTGGATACTTTGATCAATGCAAACTCCCTTCCTGTAAGCTTTTTCACCCTGAACTGTGTA
This sequence comes from Cherax quadricarinatus, assembly GCF_038502225.1. Taxonomy (NCBI): domain Eukaryota; kingdom Metazoa; phylum Arthropoda; class Malacostraca; order Decapoda; family Parastacidae; genus Cherax; species Cherax quadricarinatus. Next base: position 4,342 of record NW_027199645.1, on the reverse strand, counting down.
CCTCTTCAGTACAGGAAAGACTGTGCTATAACTTAAATTGCCAGGCATACCATCTAAAGGGGACAAAAAGATACAAAACATCCAGGCCATGGGAAAACCTGGGTAGCCACAGCCACTCAAGAGGGAGAGGTTTTTTAGTGCCAGGAAGGAAAAAAAACTGGCAGGAAATGGCAGAAATCGTACACCAAATCCAGTCATTCCTGGAGTGGAACCACAGTCGATGGCCTCCACTCCAAACCAACAGATACAGATACTAATGCCGGAAAAAAAATCCCCCCCCAGTACCAACAATACCACCAGTCCGATAACATTCTTCTTTGCAAATATACAGGGTCTAAAGCCAGCAACAAACAACAAAATACCTTTCATCCGTGGACTGCTTGCAGAGGCAAAGGCAATGTTCGCGGCTTTCACTGAGACCCACATAAAGGATCACTTGGACAACGAAATATGGATCCCAGGTTACAACCTATACAGATGTGACAGAGTGAACAGGCAAAAGGGAGGGGGGGGTTGGCCTGTACATTGCAGAGTCACTTGTTTGCACAGAACTGCTAAATGCCTCAAATGATGTAGTGGAAGTTTTAGCAGTAAAGGTCGAGAACCAAAACCTAGTCATTGTGGTAGTCTACAAGCCTCCGGATGCAACATCCCAGCAATTCCAGGAACAGCTGTTAAAAATTGACCACTGTCTGGAAAACCTTCCAGCTCCTGCACCCAACATCTTGCTCCTGGGGGATTTCAACTTAAGGCACCTAAAATGGAGGAATATAGCAAATAATATTGTTGCAGTAATAACACCAGGAGGCAGCTCTGATGAAAACTCACACTCACGCGAGCTTTTAAATCTCTGCACAAAATTCAATTTAAACCAGCAAATAATAGAGCCTACTAGACTGGAGAATACACTAGACCTCATCTTCACTAACAATGATGATCTGATAAGAAATGTCACCATATCAAAAACAATATACTCAGATCACAACATAATTGAGGTTCAGTCATGTATGCGCGGAGCCCCAGACCGACATAATGAGATTAGTCACGAGGGAGCATTCACCAAATTCAACTTCAATAACAAAAACATAAAGTGGGACCAAGTAAACCAAGTCCTAACCGATATAAGCTGGGAAGATATACTAAGCAACACAGACCCCAACTTATGCCTAGAACAGATTAACTCGGTGGCACTCGATGTATGCACAAGGCTTATTCCTCTAAGAAAAAGGAGGAGTAGATGTAAAACAGAAAGAGACAGGCGCTCCCTTTACAGGCGACGGAAAAGAATAACAGAGCGGCTAAAAGAGGTCAATATATCTGAAATGCGTAGGGAGACACTGGTCAGAGAAATAGCAAGCATCGAACTTAAGCTAAAAGAATCCTTTAGGAGTCAGGAATCGCGGGAAGAACTAAAAGCCATAAATGAAATCGAAAGAAACCCAAAGTATTTCTTCTCCTATGCCAAATCAAAATCGAGAACAACGTCCAGTATTGGGCCCCTACTTAAACAAGATGGGTCCTACACAGATGACAGCAAGGAAATGAGTGAGCTACTCAAGTCCCAATATGACTCAGTTTTTAGCAAGCCGCTAACCAGACTGAGAGTCGAAGATCAAAATGAATTTTTTATGAGAGAGCCACAAAATTTGATTAACACAAGCCTATCCGATGTTATCCTGACGCCAAATGACTTCGAACAGGCGATAAATGACATGCCCATGCACTCTGCCCCAGGGCCAGACTCATGGAACTCTGTGTTCATCAAGAACTGCAAGAAGCCCCTATCACGAGCCTTTTCCATCCTATGGAGAGGGAGCATGGACACGGGGGTCGTCCCACAGTTACTAAAAACAACAGACATAGCCCCACTCCACAAAGGGGGCAGTAAAGCAACAGCAAAGAACTACAGACCAATAGCACTAACATCCCATATCATAAAAATCTTTGAAAGGGTCCTAAGAAGCAAGATCACCACCCATCTAGAAACCCATCAGTTACACAACCCAGGGCAACATGGGTTTAGAACAGGTCGCTCCTGTCTGTCTCAACTATTGGATCACTACGACAAGGTCCTAAATGCACTAGAAGACAAAAAGAATGCAGATGTAATATATACAGACTTTGCAAAAGCCTTCGACAAGTGTGACCATGGCGTAATAGCGCACAAAATGCGTGCTAAAGGAATAACAGGAAAAGTCGGTCGATGGATCTATAATTTCCTCACTAACAGAACACAGAGAGTAGTCGTCAACAGAGTAAAGTCCGAGGCAGCTACGGTGAAAAGCTCTGTTCCACAAGGCACAGTACTCGCTCCCATCTTGTTCCTCATCCTCATATCCGACATAGACAAGGATGTCAGCCACAGCACCGTGTCTTCCTTTGCAGATGACACCCGAATCTGCATGACAGTGTCTTCCATTGCAGACACTGCAAAGCTCCAGGCGGACATCAACCAAATCTTTCAGTGGGCTGCAGAAAACAATATGAAGTTCAACGATGAGAAATTTCAATTACTCAGATATGGTAAACATGAGGAAATTAAATCTTCATCAGAGTACAAAACAAATTCTGGCCACAAAATAGAGCGAAACACCAACGTCAAAGACCTGGGAGTGATCATGTCGGAGGATCTCACCTTCAAGGACCATAACATTGTATCAATCGCATCTGCTAGAAAAATGACAGGATGGATAATGAGAACCTTCAAAACTAGGGAGGCCAAGCCCATGATGACACTCTTCAGGTCACTTGTTCTATCTAGGCTGGAATATTGCTGCACACTAACAGCACCTTTCAAGGCAGGTGAAATTGCCGACCTAGAAAATGTACAGAGAACTTTCACGGCGCGCATAACGGAGATAAAACACCTCAATTACTGGGAGCGCTTGAGGTTCCTAAACCTGTATTCCCTGGAACGCAGGAGGGAGAGATACATGATTATATACACCTGGAAAATCCTAGAGGGACTAGTACCGAACTTGCACACGAAAATCACTCACTACGAAAGCAAAAGACTTGGCAGACGATGCACCATCCCCCCAATGAAAAGCAGGGGTGTCACTAGCACGTTAAGAGACCATACAATAAGTGTCAGGGGCCCGAGACTGTTCAACTGCCTCCCAGCACACATAAGGGGGATTACCAACAGACCCCTGGCAGTCTTCAAGCTGGCACTGGACAAGCACCTAAAGTCAGTTCCGGATCAGCCGGGCTGTAGCTCATATGTTGGTTTGCGTGCAGCCAGCAGCAACAGCCTGGTTGATCAGGCTCTGATCCACCAGGAGGCCTGGTCTCAGACCGGGCCGCGGGAGCGTTGACCCCCGGAACTCTCTCCAGGTAAACTTTAAACGAGTTTATTTTATTTTTTTATTTTGGTATTTCATTTTTTACTTTACTTTTTATGCTGTTAGTACTGTATTTTATACTGAAAGGTTTACGATAAACACTATGTACAACACAGACAGTTGTTTATTTCCCAGAAATTTGGCATAGACAACACGTCCATAAGTCGAATGGTCGTATGTCGAGCAGGTCGTAAGTCGGATGGTAGGTGTATAGATAAACAATACAATTGGTTTTGTGAATATGAAGATGGTATCAAAAGGTTTATTCAAAAATGGACTAAAAGACCTAGCAGCAAGAGATGTATTAATAGAAGGTACTAGAGAGTTGTGAAAAAGAAAGGGTAGACTTGAAACAAATATAGGAAGTGTTCCAACCCACTCTGTGACATTACAGTACAGTATAGTATATAATATTTGAAGGTATATTACAAGATTCAATTATCTGATTATCCTTCACATAATTTAATTTCAAAATAAAGTACAATATAATGAATTTCTTGCAGTCTGACTTCTGCTTCAGATGGCCTAATGAAGTTACACAAGGCTAGTGTCCCTGTTCATCACATGTTAGTCCTGTCTGTATCTAATGCAAGAGAAGTATGTAAAAGTGTCATTGATCAGGAGGGAGTATGAAGCATTCCTTGATGACCACAAACTAGCAGAGTTGCCATGGCAAGAGCAGGTTTGTGGAATACCTTTAACCTGTCTTTCTGGGTTGCACTATGTCTCTGTATTAGGACTGATGAAGACACCAGTAATAAAATATCTCCAAGAAATGTCTTGATTGTGCATGTCTGATTTCCACAATCTGTCAGTATAAACACACAGTGGAACCTCGGCTTTTGTGATTAATCCATTCTAAAAAGTGACAAAAACCAAATCATATGAAAACTGAAGCAATATTTCCCATAAAAAAAATAATGTAACTCCAATTAATCTGTTCCAGACACCCAAAAAGTATGAAAAAAAAACATTTTATAGAGAATAATTATAGTTTT
>NW_027199644.1:0-29763 GCF_038502225.1 Cherax quadricarinatus | reverse complement strand
TTTTCCACCCACATCTACCCAGAAATGCTTAAAATCTTTCTATGATAGTAAAATTTTTTGGATCATCAAAAAAAATATTTTTTGATCATTGAAAATTTTTCCATGATGGTTAAAATCTTTCAATGATGGCAAAATATTTTATATCATCATATAAAATAATTTACCATCCTATAAAATATTTTTCCAAAATGGTTGAAATCTTTCTATGATGATAAAATATTTTGGATTGTAAAAAAATATATTTTTTGATCATTGAAATCATTTCCATGATGGTTGAGATCTTTCTATGATGGCAAAATATTTTATATCATCATATACAATAATTTACCATCATTTAAAATTTTTTTCCAAAATGGTTAAAATCTTTCTATGATGGTAAAATATTTTGGATTATAAAAAAAATATATTTTTTGATCATTGAAATCTTTTCCATTATGGTCAAAATCTTTCTATGATGGCAAAAATATTTTATATCATCATATAAAATAATTTACCATCATTGAAAGATTTTTCATAATGCCAAAAGTCAGGTAAGATTTTTCATAATGTCAAAGGTCAGGTAAAAAAAAGATAGTGGTTTTATCAAGGTTATTCAGTGAGACAAGTCTCTTTTTAGCTTAACACCCACATCTACCCAGATGATATAAAATCATAGAAAAATTTTCCAAAATGGTTAAAATCTTTCTATGATAGTAAAATATTTTCGATCATCAAAAAAAATATTTTTTGATCATTGAAAATTTTTCCATGATGGTTAAAATCTTTCTATGATGGCAAAATATTTTATATCATCATATAAAATAATTTACCATCATTTAAAATATTTTTCCAAAATGGTTGAAATCTTTCTATGATGGTAAAATATTTTGGATCATAAAAGAAAAATATTTTTTGATCATTGAAAATTTTTCCATGATGGTTAAAATCTTTATATGATGGTAAAATATTTTATATCATCATATATAAAAATTTACCATCATTTAAAAAAAATTTCCAAAATGGTTGAAATCTTTCTATGATGGTAAAATTTTTTGGATCATAAAAAAATATATTTTTTGATCATTGAAAATTTTTCCATGATGGTTAAAATCTTTCTATGATGGCAAAATATTTTATATCCTCATATAAAATAATTTTCCATCATTTAAATTTTTTTTCCAAAATGGTTAAAATTTTTCTATGATGGTAAAATATTTTTGATCATAAAAAAAAATATTTTTTGATCATTGAAAATTTTTCCATGATGGTTAAAATCTTTCTATGATGGCAAAATATTTTATATCATCATATACAATAATTTACCATCATTTAAAAATGTTTTCCAAAATGGTTAAAATCTTTCTATGATAGTAAAATATTTTGGATGATAAAAAAAAATATTTTTTGATCATTGAAAATTTTTCCATGATAGTTAAAATTTTTCTATGATGGCAAAATATTTTACATCATCATACAAAATAATTTACCATCATTTAAAAAATTTTTCCAAAATGGTTGAAATCTTTCTATGATGGTAAAATGTTTTGGATCAATTAAAAAAATATTTTTTGGTCATTGAAAACTTTTCCATGATGGTTAAAATCTTTCTATGATGGCAAAATATTTTATATCATCATATAAAATAATTTACCGTCATTTAAAATTTTTATCCGAAATGGCTGAAATCTTTCTATGATGGTAAAATATTTTGGATCATAAAAAAAATATTTTTTGATGATTGAAAACTTTTCTATGATGGTTAAAATCTTTCTATGATGGCAAAATATTTTATATCATCATATAAAATAATTTACCATCATTTAAATTTTTTTTAGAAATGGTTAAAATCTTTCTATGGTTGTAAAATATTTTTGATCATAAAAAAAATATTTTTTGATCATTGAAAACTTTTCCATGATGGTTAAAATCTTTCTATGATGGTAAAATATTTTATATCATCATATAAAATAATTTACCATCATTTAAAATTTTTTTGCAAAATGGTTGAAATCTTTCTATGATGGTAAAATATTTTGGATCATAAAAAAAAATATTTTTTGATCATTGAAAACTTTTCCATGATGGTTAAAATCTTTCTATGATGGCAAAATATTTTATATCATCATATACAATAATTTACCATCATTTAAAATTTTTTTCCAAAATGGTTAAAATCTTTCTATGATGGTAAAATATTTTGGATTATAAAAAAAAATATTTTTTGATCATTGAAAATTTTTCCATGATGGTTAAAATCTTTCTATGATGGCAAAATATTTTATATCATCATATACAATAATTTACCATCATTTAAAATTTTTTTCCAAAATGGTTAAAATCTTTCTATGATGGTAAAATATTTTGGATTATAAAAAAAATATATTTTTTGATCATTGAAATATTTTCCATGATGGTCAAAATCTTTCTATGATGGCAAAATATTTTATATCATCATATACAATAATTTACCATCATTTAAAAAAAAATTCCAAAATGGTTAAAATCTTTCTATGATGGTAAAATATTTTGGATTATAAAAAAAAATATTTTTTGATCATTGAAAATTTTTCCATGATGGTTAAAATCTTTCTATGATGGCAAAATATTTTATATCATCATGTAAAATAATTTACCAACATTTAAAAATTTTTTCCCAAATGGTTAAAATCTTTCTATGATGGTAAAATATTTTGGATCATAAAAAAAAATATTTTTTGATCATTGAAAACTTTTCCATGATGGTTAAAATCTTTCTATGATGGCAAAATATTTTATATCATCATATAAAATAATTTACCATCATTGAAAGATTTTTCATAATGCCAAAAGTCAGGTAAAACTTTTTATAATGTCAAAGGTCAGGTAAAAAAAAGATAGTAGTTTTATCAAGGTTATTCAGTCAGACAAGTCTCTGTTTAGCTTAACACCCACATCTACCCAGATGATATAAAATCATAGAAAAATTTTCCAAAATGGTTAAAATCTTTCTATGATGGTAAAATATTTTGGATCATAAAAAAAATATTTTTTGATCATTGAAAACTTTTCAATGATGGTTAAAATCTTTCTATGATGGCAAAATATTTTATGTCATCATATAAAATAATTTACCATCATTTAATTTTTTTTCCAAAATGGTTGAAATCTTTCTATGATGGTAAAATATTTTGGATCATAAAAAAAAATATTTTTTGATCATTGAAAACTTTTCCATGATGGTTAAAATCTTTCTATGATGGCAAAATATTTTATATCATCATATAAAATAATTTACCATCATTTAAAATTTTTTTGCAAAATGGTTGAAATCTTTCTATGAGGGTAAAATATTTTGGATCATAAAAAAATATATTTTTTGATCATTGAAAACTTTTCCATGATGGTTAAAATCTTTCTATGATGGCAAAATATTTTATATCATCATATAAAATAATTTACCGTCATTTAAAATTTTTTAATGCCAAAATGGTTAAATCTTTCTATGATGTAAAATATTTTGGTAATAAAAAAAAATATTATTCAGTTTTTCTACCCAGATCATTGAAAACTTTTCCAAAATGGTTAAAATCTTTCTATTATGGCAAAATATTTTATATCATCATATAAAATAATTTTCTATCATTTAATTTTTTTTCCAAAATGGTTGAAATCTTTCTATGATGGTAAAATATTTTGGATCTTAAAATAAAATATTTTTTGATCATTGAAAACTTTTCCATGATGGTTAAAATCTTTGTATGATGGCAAAATATTTTATATCATCATATAAAATAATTTACCATCATTGAAAATTTTTTATAATGCCAAAAGTAAGGTAAGATTTTTCATAATGTCAAAGGTCAGGTAAAAAAAAGATAGTGGTTTTATCAAGGTTATTCAGTCAGACAAGTCTCTGTTTAGCTTAACACCCACATCTATCCAGATGATATAAAATCATAGAAAATTTTCCAAAATGGTTAAAATCTTTCTATGATTGTAAAATATTTTGGATCATAAAAAAAATATTTTTTGATCATTGAAAATTTTTCCATGATGGTTAAAATCTTTGTATGATGGCAAAATATTTTATATCACCATATAAAATAATTTACCATCATCTAAATTTTTTTTCCAAAATGGTTGAAACCTTTCTATGATGGTAAAATATTTTGGATCATAAAAAAAAATATTTTTTGATCATTGAAAACTTTTCCATGATGGGTAAAATCTTTCTATGATGGCAAAATATTTTATATCATCATATACAATAATTTAACATCATTTAAAAAAATTTTTCCAAAATTGTTAAAATCTTTCTATGATGGTAAAATATTTTGGATCATAAAAAAAATATATTTTTTGATCATTGAAAACTTTTCCATGATGGTTAAAATCTTTCTATGATGGCAAAATATTTTATATCATCATATAAAATAATTTACCATCATTTAAAATTTTTTTCCAAAATGGTTGAAATCTTTCTATGATGGTAAAATATTTTGGATCATAAAAAAAAATATTTTTTGATCATTGAAAACTTTTCCATGATGGTTAAAATCTTTCTATGATGGCAAAATATTTTATATCATCAATTAAAATAATTTACCATCCTTTAAAAAATTTTTCCAAAATGGTTAAAATCTTTCTATGATGGTAAAATATTTTGAATCATAAAAAAAAAATATTTTTTGATCAGTGAAAATTTTTCCATGATGGATAAAATCTTTCTATGTTGGCAAAATATTTTATATCATCATATAAAATAATTTACCATCATTTAAAAGATTTTTCCAAAATGGTTGAAACCTTTCTATGATGGTAAAATATTTTGGATCATAAAAAAAAATATTTTTTCATCATTGAAAATTTCTCCATGATGGTTAAAATCTTTCTATGATGGCAAAATATTTTATATCATCATATAAAATAATTTACCGTCATTTAAAATTTTTTTCCAAAATGGTTAAAATCTTTCTATTATGGTAAAATATTTTGGATCATACAAAAAAAATATTTTTTGATTATTGAAAACTTTTCCATGATGGTTAAAATCTTTCTATTTTTGCAAAATATTTTATATCATCACATAAAATAAATATTTTTAATTAAAATTTTTTTTTTCCAAAATGCTTGAAATCTTTCTATGATGGTAAAATATTTTGGATCATAAAAAAAAATATTTTTTGATCATTGAAAACTTTTCCATGATGGTTAAAATCTTTCTATGATGGCAAAATATTTTATATCATCATATAAAATAATTTACCATCATTTAAAATTTTTTTGCAAAATGGTTGAAATCTTTCTGTGAGGGTAAAATATTTTATCAATCATAAAATTTTACCATCAAAAAAAAAAATTACAAAATGGTTAAAATCTTTCTATGTTTGCAAAATATTTTGGATTATAAAAAAAAATATTTTTTGATCATTGAAAATTTTTCCATGATGGTTAAAATCTTTCTATGATGGCAAAATATTTTATATCATCATATAAAATAATTTACCATCATTTAAAAATTTTTTCCAAAATGGTTAAAATCTTTCTATGATGGTAAAATATTTTGGATCATAAAAAAAAATATTTTTTGATCATTGAAAACTTTTCCGTGATGGTTAAAATCTTTCTATGATGGCAAAATATTTTATATCATATAAAATAATTTACCATCATTGAAAGATTTTTCATAATGCCAAAAGTCAAGAAAGAATTTTCATAATGTTAAAGGTCAGTTAAAAAAAAGATAGTGGTTTTATCAAGGTTATTCAGTCAGACAAATCTCTGTTTAGCTTAACACCCACATCTATCCAGATGATTAAAAATCATAGAAAATTTTCCAAAATGGTTAAAATCTTTCTATGATGGTAAAATATTTTGGATCATAAAAAAAATATTTTTTGATCATTGAAAATTTTTCCATGATGGTTAAAATCTTTGTATGATGGCAAAATATTTTATATCACCATATAAAATAATTTACCATTATTTAAAATTTTTTTCCAAAATGGTTGAAATGTTTCTATGATGGTAAAATATTTTGGATCATAAAAAAAAATATTTTTTGATCATTGAAAACTTTTCCATGATGGTTAAAATCTTTCTATGATGGCAAAATATTTTATATCATATAAAATAATTTACCATCATTTAAAAAAAATTTTTCAAAATGGTTGAAATCTTTCTATGATGGTAAAATATTTTGGATCATAAAAAAAAATTTTTTTTGATCATTGAAAATTTTTCCATGATGGTTAAAATCTTTCTATGATAGTAAAATATTTTATATCATCATATAAAATAATTTACTAATTTTTTAAAAAAATTTTCCAAAATGGTTAAAATCTTTCTATGATGGTAAAATATTTTGGATCATAAAAAAAAATATTTTGGATCATTGAAAACTTTTCCATGATGGTTAAAATCTTTCTATGATGGCAAAATATTTTATATCATCATATGAAATAATTTACCATCATTGAAAGATTTTTCATAATGCCAAAAGTCAGGTAAGATTTTTCATAATGTCAAAGGTCAGGTAAAAAAAAGATAGTGGTTTTATCAAGGTTATTCAGTCAGACAAGTCTCTGTTTAGCTTAACACCCACATCTATCCAGATGATATAAAATCATAGAAAATTTTCCAAAATGGTTAAAATCTTTCTATGATTGTAAAATATTTTGGATCATAAAAAAAAATATTTTTTGATCATTGAAAATTTTTCCATGATGGTTAAAATCTTTCTATGATGGCAAAATATTTTATATCATCATATAAAATAATTTACCATCATTTAAATTTTTTTTCCAAAATGGTTGAAATCTTTCTATGATGGTAAAATATTTTGGATCATAAAAAAAATATTTTTTGATCATTGAAAATTTTTCCATGATGGTTAAAATCTTTGAATGATGGCAAAATATTTTATATCACCATATAAAATAATTTACCATCATCTAAATTTTTTTCCCAAAATGGTTGAAACCTTTCTATGATGGTAAAATATTTTGGGTCATGCAAAAAAAATATTTTTTGATCATTGAAAACTTTTCCATGATGGTTAAAATCTTTCTATGATGGCAAAATATTTTATATCATCATATAAAATAATTTACCATCATTTAAATTTTTTTTCCAAAATGGTTGAAGTCTTTCTAGGATGGAAAAATATTTTGGATCATAAAAAAAATATTTTTTGATCATTGAAAATTTTTCCATGATGGTTAAAATCTTTCTATGATGGCAAAATATTTTATATCATCATATACAATAATTTACCATCATTTAAAAATGTTTTCCAAAATGGTTAAAACCTTTCTATGATGGTAAAATATTTTGGATTATAAAAAAAAATTTTTTTTTGATCATTGAAAATTTTTCCATGATGGTTAAAATCTTTCTATGATGGCAAAATATTTTATATCATCATATAAAATAATTTACCATCATTTAAAAAATTTTTCCAAAATGGTTGAAATCTTTTTATGATGGTAAAATATTTTGGATCATTAAAAAAATATTTTTTGATCATTGAAAACTTTTCCATGATCGTTAAAATCTTTCTATGATGGCAAAATATTTTATATCATCATATAAAATAATTTACCATCATTTAAAATTTTTTCCAAAATAGTTAAAATCTTTCTATCATTGTAAAATATTTTGGATCATAAAAAAAAATATTTTTTGATCATTGAAAACTTTTCCATGATCGTTAAAATCTTTCTATGATGGCAAAATATTTTATATCATCATATAAAATAATTTACCATCATTTAAAATTTTTTTTAGAAATGGTTAAAATCTTTCTATGATGGTAAAATATTTTTGATCATAAAAAAAATATTTTTTGATCATTGAAAACTTTTCCATGATGGTTAAAATCTTTCAATGATGGCAAAATATTTTATATCATATAAAATAATTTACCATCATTTAAAAAAAATTTTTCAAAATGGTTGAAATCTTTCTATGATGGTAAAATATTTTGGATCATAAAAAAAATATTTCTCGATCATTGAAAACTTTTGCATGATGGTTAAAATCTTTCAATGATGACAAAATATTTTATATCATCATATACAATAATTTACCACCATTTAAATTTTTTTTCCAAAATGGTTAAAATATTTCTATGATGGTAAAATATTTTGGATCATAAAAAAAAATATTTTTTGATCATTGAAAATTTTTCCATGATGGTTAAAATCTTTCTATGATGGCAAAATATTTTATATCATCATATAAAATAATTTACCATCATTTAAATTTTTTTTCCAAAATGGTTAAAATCTTTCTATGATGGTAAAATATTTTGGATTATAAAAAAATATGTTTTTTGATCATTGAAATCTTTTCCATGATGGTCAAATTCTTTCTATGATGGCAAAATATTTTATATCATCATATACAATAATTTACCATCATTAAAAAAAAAATTCCAAAATGGTTAAAATCTTTCTATGATGGTAAAATATTTTGGATTATAAAAAAAATATATTTTTTGATCATTGAAATTTTTTCCATGATGGTTGAAATCTTTCTATGATGGCAAAATATTTTATATCCTCATATACAATAATTTAACATCATTTACAAATTTTTTTCAAAATGGTTAAAATCTTTTTATGATGGTAAAATATTTTGGATTATAAAAAAAATATATTTTTTGATCATTGAAATATTTTCCATGATGGTCAAAATCTTTCTATGATGGCAAATTATTTTATATCATCATATAAAATAATTTACCATCATTGAAAGATTTTTCATAATGCCAAAAGTCAGGTAAGATTTTTCATAATGTCAAAGGTTAGGTAAAAAAAAGATAGTGGCTTTATCAAGGTTAATCAGTCAGACAAGTCTCTGTTTAGCTTAACACCCACATCTACCCAGATGATATAAAATCATAGAAAAATTTTCCAAAATGGTTAAAATCTTTCTATGATGGTAAAATATTTTGGATCATAAAAAAAATATTTTTTGATCATTGAAAACTTTTCCATGATGGTTAAAATCTTTCTATGATGGCAAAATATTTTATATCATCATATAAAATAATTTACCATCATTTAAAATTTTTTTCCAAAATGGTTGAAATCTTTCTATGATGGTAAAATATTTTGGATCATAAAAAAAAATATTTTTTGATCATTGAAAACTTTTCCATGATGGTTAAAATCTTTCTATGATGGCAAAATATTTTATATCATCATATAAAATAATTTACCATCATTTAGAAATGTTTTCCAAAATGGTTAAAATCTTTCTATGATGATAAAATATTTTGTATCATAAAAAAAAATATTTTTAGATCATTGAAAACTTTTCCATGATGGTTAGAATCTTTCTATGATGGCAAAATATTTTATATCATCATATAAAATAATTTACCATCATTGAAAGATTTTTCATAATGCCAAAAGTCAGGTAAGATTTTTCATAATGTCAAAGGTCAGGTAAATAAAAGATATTGGTTTTATGAAGGTTATTCAGTCAGACAAGTCTCTCTTTAGCTTAATACCCACATCTACCCAGATGATATAAAATCATAGAAAAATTTTCCGAAATGGTTAAAATCTTTCTATGATGGCAAAATATTTTATATCATCATATACAATAATTTACCATCACTTAAAATTTTTTCCCAAAATGCTTAAAATATTTCTATGATGATAAAATATTTTGGATCATAAAAAAAAATTTGTTTGATCATTGAAAACTTTTCCATGATGGTTAAAATCTTTCTATGATGGCAAAATATTTTATATCATCATATAAAATAATTTACCATCATTGAAAATTTTTTTATAATGCCAAAAGTAAGGTAAGATTTTTCATAATGTCAAAGGTCAGGTAAAAAAAAGATAGTGGTTTTATCAAGGTTATTCAGTCAGACAAGTCTCTGTTTAGCTTAACACCCACATCTATCCAGATGATATAAAATCATAGAAAATTTTCCAAAATGGTTAAAATCTTTCTATGATGGTAAAATATTTTGGATCATAAAAAAAAATATTTTTTGATAATTGAAAATTTTTCCATGATGGTTAAAATCTTTCTATATTGGCAAAATATTTTATATCATCATATAAAATAATTTACCATCATTTAAAATTTTTTTCCAAAATGGTTGAAATCTTTCTATGATGGTAAAATATTTTGGATCATAAAAAAAAATATTTTTTGATCATTGAAAACTTTTCCATGATGGTTAAAATCTTTCTATGATGGCAAAATATTTTATATCATCATATAAAATAATTTACCATCATTTAAATTTTTTTTTCCAAAATGGTTGAAATCTTTCTATGATGGTAAAATATTTTGGATCATAAAAAAAATATTTTTTGATCATTGAAAACTTTTCCATGATGGTTAAAATCTTTCTATGATGGCAAAATATTTTATATCACCATATACAATAATTTACCATCATTTAAAAATTTTTTCCAAAATGGTTAAAATCTTTCTCTGATGGTAAAATATTTTGGATTATAAAAAAAAAATTTTTTTGATCATTGAAAATTTTTCCATGATGGTTAAAATCTTTCTATGATGGCAAAATATTTTATATCATCATATAAAATAATTTACCATCATTTAAAAAAATTTTCCAAAATGGTTAAAATCTTTCTATGATGGTAAAATATTTTGGATCATAAAAAAAATATTTTTTGATCATTGAAAATTTTTCCATGATGGTTAAAATCTTTCTATGATGGCAAAATATTTTATATCATCATATAAAATAATTTACCATCATTGAAAGATTTTTCATAATGCCAAAAGTCAGGTAAGATTTTTCATAATGTCAAAGGTCAGGTAAAAAAAAGATAGTGGTTTTATCAAGGTTATTCAGTCAGACAAGTCTCTGTTTAGCTTATCACCCACACATATCCAGATGATATAAAATCATAGAAAATTTTCCAAAATGGTTAAAATCTTTCTATGATGGTAAAATATTTTGGATCATAAAAAAAAATATTTTTTGATCATTGAAAATTTTTCCATGATGGTTAAAATCTTTCTATGATGGCAAAATATTTTATATCATCATATAAAATAATTTACCATCATTTAAAATTTTTTTCCAAAATGGTTAAAATCTTTCTATGATGGTAAAATATTTTGGATCATAAAAAAAAATATTTTTTGATCATTGAAAACTTTTCCATGATGGTTAAAATCTTTCTATGATGGCAAAATATTTTATATCATCATATAAAATAGTTTACCATCATTTAAAAAAATTTTCCAAAATGGTTAAAATCTTTCTATGATGGTAAAATATTTTGGATCATAAAAAAAAAATATTTTTTGATCATTGAAAATTTTTCCATGATGGTTAAAATCTTTCTATGATGGCAAAATATTTTGTATCATCATATAAAATAATTTACCATCATTTAAAATTTTTTTCCAAAATCGTTAAAATCTTTCTATGATGGTAAAATATTTTGCATCATAAAAAAAATATTTTTTGATCATTGAAAACTTTTCCATGATGGTTAAAATCTTTCTATGATTGCAAAATATTTTATATCATCATATAAAATAATTTACCATCATTGAAAGATTTTTCATAATGCCAAAAGTCAGGTAAGATTTTTCATAATGTCAAAGGTCAGGTAAAAAAAAGATAGTGGTTTTATCAAGGTTATTCAGTCAGACAAGTCTCTGTTTAGCTTAACACCCACATCTACCCAGATGATATAAAATCATAGAAAATTTTTCCAAAATGGTTAAAATCTTTTTATGATGGTAAAATATTTTGGATCATAAAAAAAATATTTTTTGATCATTGAAAATTTTTCCATGATGGTTAAAATCTTTCTATGATGGCAAAATATTTTATATCATCATATAAAATAATTTTCCATCATTTAAAATTTTTTTTCCAAAATTGTTAAAATCTTTCTATGATGGTAAAATATTTTGGATCATAAAAAAAAATATTTTTTGATCATTGAAAACTTTTCCATGATGGTTAAAATCTTTCTATGATGGCAAAATATTTTATATCATCATATAAAATAATTTACCATCATTTAAAATTTTTTTCCAAAATGGTTGAAATCTTTCTATGATGGTAAAATATTTTGGATTATAAAAAAATATATTTTTTGATCATTAAAATATTTTCCATGATGGTTAAAATCTTTCTATGATGGCAAAATATTTTATATCATCATATACAATAATTTACCATCATTTAAAAAAAAATTCAAAATGGTTGAAATCTTTCTATAATGGTAAAATATTTTGGATTATAAAAAAAATATATTTTTTGATCATTGAAAATTTTTCCATGATGGTTAAAATCTTTCTATGATGGCAAAATATTTTATATCATCATATAAAATAATTTACCATCATTTAAAATTTTTTTCCAAAATGGTTAAAATCTTTCTATGATGGTAAAATATTTTGGATCATAAAAAAAAATATTTTTTGATCATTGAAAATTTTTCCATGATGGTTAAAATCTTTCTATGATGGCAAAATATTTTATATCATCATATAAAATAATTTACCATCATTTAAAAAAAAATTTTTTCCAAAATGGTTAAAATCTTTCTATGATGGCACAATATTTTGGATTATAAAAAAAAATATTTTTTGATCATTGAAAATTTTTCCATGATGGTTAAAATCTTTCTATGATGGCAAAATATTTTATATCATCATATAAAATAATTTACCATCATTGAAAGATTTTTCATAATGCCAAAAGTCAGGTAAGATTTTTCATAATGTCAAAGGTCAGGTAAAAAAAAGATAGTGGTTTTATCAAGGTTATTCAGTCAGAGAAGTCTCTGTTTAGCTTAACACCCATATCTATCAAGATGATATAAAATCATAGAAAATTTTCCAAAATGGTTAAAATCTTTCTATGATGGTAAAATAATTTGGATCATCAAAAAAAATATTTTTTGATCATTGAAAATTTTTCCATGATGGTTAAAATCTTTCAATGATGGCAAAATATTTTATATCATCATATAAAATAATTTACCATCCTTTAAAATATTTTTCCAAAATGGTTGAAATCTTTCTATGATGGTAAAATATTTTGGATTATAAAAAAAATATATTTTTTGATCATTGAAATTTTTTCCATGATGGTTGAAATCTTTCTATGATGGCAAAATATTTTATATCCTCATATACAATAATTTAACATCATTTAAAATTTTTTTTCAAAATGGTTAAAATCTTTATATGATGGTAAAATATTTTGGATTTTAAAAAAAATCTATTTTTTGATCATTGAAATCTTTTCCATGATCGTCAAAATCTTTCTATGATGGCAATATATTTTATATCATC
Organism: Cherax quadricarinatus; assembly: GCF_038502225.1. Lineage (NCBI taxonomy): Eukaryota > Metazoa > Arthropoda > Malacostraca > Decapoda > Parastacidae > Cherax > Cherax quadricarinatus. The sequence goes on along the minus strand of NW_027199644.1, from coordinate 16,476 downwards.
ATATACAAAAATTTACCATCATTTAAAATTTTTTTCCAAAAAGGTTAAAATCTTTCTATTATGGTAAAATATTTTGGATCATAAAAAAAAATATTTTTTGATCATTTAAAATTTTTCCATGATGGATAAAATGTTTCTATGATGGTAAAATATTTTATATCATCATATAAAATAATTTACCATCATTTAAAATTTTTCATAATGCCAAAAGTCAGGTAAAAAAAAAGGTCAGGTAGTGGTTTTATCAAGGCTATTTCAGACAAGTCTCTGTTTAGCTTAAAACAGATTTGGATATCATAAAAAAAAATATTTTTTGATCATTGAAAATTTTTCCATGATGGTTAAAATCTTTCTATGATGGCAAAATATTTTATATCATCATATAAAATAATTTACCATCATTTAAAATTTTTTTCCAAAATGGTTAAAATGTTTTTATGATGGTAAAATGATTTGGATCATAAAAAAAATATTTTTTGATCATTGAAAACTTTTCCATGATGGTTAAAATCTTTCTATGATTGCAAAATAATTTATATCATCATATAAAATAATTTACCATCATTGAAAGATTTTTCATAATACTAAAAATCAGGTAAAATTTTACATAATGTCAAAGGTCAGGTAAAAAAAAGATAGTGGTTTTATCAAGGTTATTCAGTCAGACAAGTCTCTGGTTAGCTTAACACCCACATCTACCCAGATGATATAAAATCATAGAAAAATTTTTCAAAATGGTTAAAATCTTTCTATGATGGTAAAATATTTTGGATCATCAAAAAAAATATTTTTTAATCATTGAAAATTTTTCCATGATGGTTAAAATCTTTCTACGATGGCAAAATATTTTATGTCATCATATAAAATAATTTACCTTAATTTAAAAAAATTTTCCACAATGGTTGAAATCTTTCTATAAGGGTAAAATGTTTTCGATCATAAAAAAAAATATTTTTTGATTATTGAAAACTTTTCCATGATGGTTAAAATCTTTCTATAATGGCAAAATATTTTATATCATCATATAAAATAATTTACAATCATTTAAAAATTTTTTCCAAAATGGCTAAAATCTTTCTATGATGGTAAAATATTTTGGATCATAAAAAGAAATATTTTTTGATCATTGAAAACTTTTCCATGATGTTTAAAATCTTTCTATGAGGGCAAAATGTTTTATATCATCATATAAAATAATTTACCATCATTTAAATTTTTTTTTCCAAAATGGTTAAAATGTTTCTATGATGGTAAAATATTTTGGATCGTAAAAAAAATATTTTTTGATAATTGAAAACTTTTCCATGATGGTTAAAATCTTTCTATGATGGCAAAATATTTTATATCATCATATACAATAATTTACCATCTTTTAAAAAAAATTTCCAAAATGGTTAAAATCTTTCTATGATGGTAAAATATTTTCTTTCTATGGATCATCAAAAAATATATTTTTTGATCATTGAAAATTTTTCCATGATGGTTAAAATCTTTCTATGATGGCAAAATATTTTATATCATCATATAAAATAATTTACCATCATTTAAAAATTTTTTCCAAAATAGTTAAAAATCATTCTATGATGGTAAAATATTTTGGATCATAAAAAAAAATATTTTTTGATCATTGAAAACTTTTCCATGATGGTTAAAATCTTTCTATGATGGCAAAATATTTTATATCATCATATAAAATAATTTACCATCATTGAAAAATTTTTTATAATACCAAAAGTCAGGTAAGATTTTTCATAATGTCAAAGGTCAGGTAAAAAAAAGGTAGTGGTTTTATAAAGGTAATTCAGTCAGACAAGTCTCTGTTTAGCTTAACACCCACATCTATCAAGATGATATAAAATCATAGAAAATTTTCCAAAATGGTTAAAATCTTTCTATGATGGTAAAATATTTTGGATCATCAAAAAAAATATTTTTTGATCATTGAAAATTTTTCCATGATGGTTAAAATCTTTCTATGATGGCAAAATATTTTATATCATCATATAAAATAATTTACCATCATTTAAATTTTTTTTCCAAAATGGTTAAAATCTTTCTATGATGGTAAAATATTTTGGATCATCAAAAAAAATATTTTTTGATCATTGAAAATTTTTCCATGATGGTTAAAATCTTTCTATGATGGCAAAATATTTTATATCATCATATAAAATAATTTACCTTAATTTAAAAAAAATTTCCAAAATGGTTGAAATCTTTCTATAAGGGTAAAATATTTTCGATCATAAAAAAAAATATTTTTTGATCATTGAAAACTTTTCCATGATGGTTAAAATCTTTCTATGATGGCAAAATATTTTATATCATCATATAAAATAATTTACCATCATTTAAAAATTTTTTGCAAAAGGGTTAAAATCTTTCTATGATAATAAAATATTTTGGATCATAAAAAAAAATATTTTTTGTTCATTAAAAACTTTTCCATGATGGTTAAAATCTTTCTATGATGGCAAAATATTTTATATCATCATATAAAATAATTTACCATCATTGAAAGATTTTTCATAATGCCAAAAGTCAGGTAAGATTTTTCATAATGTCAAAGGTCAGGTAAAAAAAAGATAGTGGTTTTATCAAGGTTATTCAGTCAGACAAGTCTCTGTTTAGCTTAACACCCACATCTATCCAGATGATATAAAATCATAGAAAATTTTCCAAAATGGTTAAAATCTTTCTATGATTGTAAAATATTTTGGATCATAAAAAAAATATTTTTTGATCATTGAAAATTTTTCCATTATGGTTAAAATCTTTATATGATGGAAAAATGTTTTATATCATCATATATAAAAATTTACCATCATTTAAAAAAAAAAATCCAAAATGGTTGAAATCTTTCTATGATGGTAAAATTTTTTGGATCATAAAAAAATATATTTTTTGATCATTGAAAATTTTTCCATCATGGTTAAAATCTTTCTACGATTGCAAAATATTTTATATCATCATATAAAATAATTTACCATCATTTAAAATTTTTTTCCAAAATGGTTGAAATCTTTCTATGATGGTAAAATATTTTGGATCATAAAAAAAATATTTTTTGATCATTGAAAACTTTTCCATGATGGTTAAAATCTTTCTATGATGGCAAAATATTTTATATCATCATATACAATAATTTACCATCATTTAAAAAAATTTTCCAAAATGGTTAAAATCTTTCTATGATGGTAAAATATTTTGGATTATAAAAAAAAATATTTTTTGATCATTGAAAATTTTTCCATGATGGTTAAAATCTTTCTATGATGGCAAAATATTTTATATCATCATATAAAATAATTTACCATCATTTAAAATTTTTTTCCAAAATGGTTAAAATCTTTCTATGATGGTAAAATATTTTGGATCATAAAAAAAAATATTTTTTGATCATTGAAAATTTTTCCATGATGGTTAAAATCTTTCTATGATGGCAAAATATTTTATATCATCATATAAAATAATTTACCATCATTTAAAATTTTTTTCCAAAATGGTTAAAATCTTTCTATGATGGTAAAATATTTTGGATCATAAAAAAAATATTTTTTGATCATTGAAAATTTTTCCATAATGGTTAAAATCTTTCTATGATGGCAAAATATTTTATATCATCATATAAAATAATTTACCATCATTGAAAGATTTTTAATAATGCCAAAGTTCAGGTAACTCCTAACTTCAAAACTACGAATTCTCTGCATTATATTCACACCACACATTGCCCTCAGACATGACATCTCCACTGCCTCCAGCCTTCTCCTCGCTGCAACATTCATCACCCACGCTTCACACCCATATAAGAGCGTTGGTAAAACTATACTCTCATACATTCCCCTCTTTGCCTCCAAGGACAAAGTTCTTTGTCTCCACAGACTCCTAAGTGCACCACTCACTCTTTTTCCCTCATCAATTCTATGATTCACCTCATCTTTCATAGACCCATCCGCTGACACGTCCACTCCCAAATATCTGAATACGTTCACCTCCTCCATACTCTCTCCCTCCAATCTGATATTCAATCTTTCATCACCTAATCTTTTTGTTATCCTCATAACCTTACTCTTTCCTGTATTCACCTTTAATTTTCTTCTTTTGCACACCCTACCAAATTCATCCACCAATCTCTGCAACTTCTCTTCAGAATCTCCCAAGAGCACAGTGTCATCAGCAAAGAGCAGCTGTGACAACTCCCACTTTGTGTGTGATTCTTTATCTTTTAACTCCACGCCTCTTGCCAAGACCCTCGCATTTACTTCTCTTACAACCCCATCTATAAATATATTAAACAACCACGGTGACATCACACATCCTTGTCTAAGGCCTACTTTTACTGGGAAAAAATTTCCCTCTTTCCTACATACTCTAACTTGAGCCTCACTATCCTCGTAAAAACTCTTCACTGCTTTCAGTAACCTACCTCCTACACCATACACTTGCAACATCTGCCACATTGCCCCCCTATCCACCCTGTCATACGCCTTTTCCAAATCCATAAATGCCACAAAGACCTCTTTAGCCTTATCTAAATACTGTTCACTTATATGTTTCACTGTAAACACCTGGTCCACACACCCCCTACCTTTCCTAAAGCCTCCTTGTTCATCTGCTATCCTATTCTCCGTCTTACTCTTAATTCTTTCAATTATAACTCTACCATACACTTTACCAGATCTTTCTATGATGGCAAAATATTTTATATAAAATAATTTACCATCATTTGAAATTTTTTTCCAAAATGGTTAAAATCTTTCTATGATGGTAAAATATTTTGCATCATAAAAAAAATATTTTTTGATCATTGAAAACTTTTCCATGATGGTTAAAATCTTTCTATGATGCAAAATATTTTATATCATCATATAAAATAATTTACCATCATTGAAAGATTTTTCATAATGCCAAAAGTCTGGTAAGATTTTTCATAATGACAAAGGTCAGGTAAAAAAAAGATAGTGGTTTTATCAAGGTTATTCAGTCAGACAAGTCTCTGTTTAGCTTAACACCCACATCTACCCAGATGATATAAAATCATAGAAAATTTTTCCAAAATGGTTAAAATCTTTTTATGATGGTAAAATATTTTGGATTATAAAAAAAAATATTTTTTGATCATTGAAAACTTTTCAATGATGGTTAAAATCTTTCTATGATGGCAAAATATTTTATATCATCATATAAAATAATTTACCATCATTTAAATTTTTTTTCCAAAATGGTTAAAATCTTTCTATGATGGTAAAATATTTTGTATCATAAAAAAAAATATTTTTTGATCATTGAAAACCTTTCCATGATGGTTAAAATCTTTCTATGATGGTAAAATATTTTATATCATCATATAAAATAATTAACCATCATTTAAATTTTTTTTCCAAAATGGTTAAAATATTTCTATGATGATAAAATATTTTGGATCATAAAAAAAAATATTTTTTGATCATTGAAAACTTTTCCATGATGGGTAAAATCATTCTGTGATGGCAAATAATTTTATATCATCATATAAAATAATTTACCATCATTTATAATTTTTTTCCCAAATGGTTGAAATCTTTCTATGATGGCAAAATATTTTGGATTATAAAAAAAATATTTTTTGATCATTGAAAACTTTTCCATGATGGTTAAAATCTTTCTTTGATGGCAAAATATTTTATATCATCATATAAAATAATTTACCATCATTGAAAGATTTTTCATAATGCCAAAAGTCAGTTAAGACTTTTTATAATGTCAAAGGTCAGGTAAAAAAAAGATAGTGGTTTTATCAAGGTTATTCAGTCAGACAAGTCTCTGTTTAGCTTAACACCCACATCTACCCAGATGATATAAAATCATAGAAAAATTTTCCAAAATGGTTAAAATCTTTCTATGATGGTAAAATATTTCGGATCATAAAAAAAAATATTTCTTGATCATTGAAAACTTTCCAATGATGGTTAAAATCTTTCAATGATGGCAAAATATTTTATATCATCATATAAAATAATTTACCATAATTTAATTTTTTTTTCCAAAATGGTTGAAATCTTTCTATGATGGTAAAATATTTTGGATCATAAAAAAAAATATTTTTTGATCATTGAAATCTTTTCCATGATTTATAAAATCTTTCTATGATGGCAAAATATTTTATATCATCATATAAAATAATGTACCATCATTTAAAAAAATTTTCCAAAATGGTTGAAATCTTTCTATGATGGTAAAATATTTTGTATCATAAAAAAAAATATTTTTTGATCATTGAAAACTTTTCCCTGATGGTTAAAATCTTTCTATGATGGCAAAATATTTTATATCATCATATAAAATAATTTACCATCATTTAAAATTTTTTTCCAAAATGCTTGAAATCTCTCTATGATGGTAAAATATTTTGGATCATAAAGAAATATATTTTTTGATCATTGAAAACTTTTCCATGACGGTTAAAATCTTTCTATGATGACAAAATATTTTATATCATCATATACAATAATTTACCATCATCTAAAAAAATTTTCAAAAATGGTTAAAATCTTTCTATGATGTTAAAATATTTTGTATTATATAAAAAAAATTATTTGTTCATTGAAAATTTTTCCATGATGGTTAAAATCTTTCTATGAGGGAAAAATATTTTATATCATCATATAAAATAATTTACCATCATTTAAATTTTTTTTCCAAAATGGTTGAAATCTTTCTATGATGGTAAAATATTTTAGATCATAAAAAAAATATTTTTTGACCATTGAAAACTTTTCCATGATAGTTAAAATCTTTGCATGATGGCAAAATATTTTATATCATCATATAAAATAATTTACCATCATTTAAAATTTTTTCCAAAATGGTTGAAATCTTTCTATGACAGTAAAATATTTTTGATCTTAAAAAAAATATTTTTGGATCATTGAAAACTTTTCCATGATGGTTAAAATCTTTCTATGATGGCAAAATATTTTATATCATCATATAAAATAATTTACCATCATTTAAAATTTTTTTCCAAAAGGGTTGAAATCTTTCTATGATGGTAAAATATTTTGGATCATAAAAAAATATATTTTTTGATCATTGAATGCTTTTCCATGATGGTTAAAATCTTTCTATGATGGCAAAATATTTTATATCATCATATACAATAATTTACCATCATTTAAAAAATTTTTCCAAAATTGTTAAAAGCTTTCTATGATGGTAAAATATTTTGGATTACAAAAAAAAATATTTTTTGATCATTAAAATTTTTTTCATGATGGTTAAAATCTTTCTATGATGGCAAAATATTTTATATAAAATAATTTACCATCATTTGAAATTTTTTTCAAAAATGGTTAAAATCTTTCTATGATGGTAAAATATTATGCATCATAAAAAAAATATTTTTGGATCATTGAAAACTTTTCCATGATGGTTAAAATCTTTCTATGATGCAAAATATTTTATATCATCATATAAAATAATTTTCCATCATTGAAAGATTTTTCATAATGCCAAAAGTCTGGTAAGATTTTTCATAATGTCAAAGGTCAGGTAAAAAAAAGATAGTGGTTTTATCAAGGTTATTCAGTCAGACAAGTCTCTGTTTAGCTTAACACCCACATCTACCCAGATGATATAAAATCATAGAGAAATTTTCCAAAATGGTTAAAATCTTTCTATGATGGTAAAATATTTTCGATCATAAAAAAAAATATTTTTTGATCATTGAAAACTTTTCAATGATGGTTAAAATCTTTCTATGATGGCAAAATATTTTATATCATCATATAAAATAATTTACCGTCATTTAAAATTTTTTTCCAAAATGGTTAAAATCTTTCTATGAAGGTAAAATATTTTGGATCATAAAAAAAAGTATTTTTTGATCATTGAAAACTTTTCCATGATAGTTAAAATGTTTCTATGATGGCAAAATATTTTATATCATCATATAAAATAATTTACCATCATTTAAATTTTTTTTCCAAAATGGTTAAAATATTTCTATGATGATAAAATATTTTGGATCATAAAAAAAAATATTTTTTGATCATTGAAAGCTTTTCCATGATCGGTAAAATCATTCTGTGATGGCAAATAATTTTATATCATCATATAAAATAATTAACCATCATTTATAATTTTTTTCCCAAATGGTTGAAATCTTTCTATGATGGTAAAATATTTTTGATTATATAAAAAAAATATTTTTTGATCATTGAAAACTTTTCCATGATGGTTAAAATCTTTTTATGATGGCAAAATATTTTACATCATCATATAAAATAATTTACCATCATTGAAAGATTTTTCATAATCCCAAAAGTCAGGTAAGATTTTTCATAATGTCAAAGGTCAGGTTAAAAAAAGATAGTGGTTTTATCAAGGTTATTCAGTCAGACAAGTCTCTGTTTAGCTTAACACCCACATCTACCCATATGATATAAAATCACAGAAAATTTTTCCAAAATGGTTAAAATCTTTCCATGATGGTAAAATATTTTGGATCATAATGAAATATATTTTTTGATCATTGAAAACTTTTCCATGATGGTTAAAATCTTTCTATGATGGGAAAATATTTTATATCATCATATACAATAATTTACCATCATTTAAAAAAATTTTCAAAAATGGTTAAAATCTTTCTATGATGTTAAAATATTTTAAATTATAAAAAAAAATTATTTAAACATTGAAAACTTTTCCATGATGGTTAAAATCTTTCTATGATGGCAAAATATTTTATATCATCATATAAAATAATTTACCATCATTTAAATTTTTTTCCAAAATGGTTGAAATCTTTCTATGATGGTAAAATATTTTGGATCATAAAAAAAAATATTTTTGGATCATTGAAAACTTTTCCATGATGGTTAAAATCTTTTTAAGATGGCAAAATATTTTATATCATCATATAAAATAATTTACCATCATTTAAAATTTTTTTGCAAAATGGTTGAAATCTTTCTATGATGGTAAAATATTTTGAATCATAAAAAAATATATTTTTTGATCATTGAAAACTTTTCCATGAGGGTTAAAATCTTTATATGATGGGAAAATATTTTATATCATCATATACAATAATTTACCACCATTTAAATTTTTTTTCCAAAATTGTTAAAATCTTTCTTTTATGATAAAATATTTTGGAAAATAAAAAAAATTTTTTTGGATCATTGAAAACTTTTCCATGATGGTTAAAATCTTTCTATGATGGCAAAATATTTTATATCATCATATAAAATAATTTTCCATCATTTAAAAATTTTTTTAGAAATGGTTAAAATCTTTCTATGATGGTAAAATATTTTGGATCATAAAAAAAATATTTTTTGATCATTGAAAACTTTTCCATGATTTTTAAAATCTTTCTATGATGGTAAAATATTTTATATCATGACGTAAAATAATTTACCATCATTTAAATTTTTTTTCCAAAATGGTTGAAACCTTTCTATGATGGTAAAATATTTTGGATCTTAAAAAAAAATATTTTTTGATCATTGAAAACTTTTCCATGAATATTAAAATCTTTCTATGATTGGAAAAATATTTTATGTCATCTTATGCAATAATTTACCATCATTTAAAATTTTTTTCTAAAATGGTTAAAATCTTTCTATGATGGTAAAATATTTTGGATTATAAAAAAAAATATGTTTTGATCATTGAAAATTTTTCCATGATGGTTAAAATCTTTCTATGATGGCAAAATATTTTATATCATCATATAAAATAATTTACCATCATTTAAAATTTTTTTCCAAAATGGTTAAAATCTTTATATAATTGTAAAATATTTTGGATTATAAAAAAAAAATATTTTTTGATCATTGAAAATTTTTCCATGATGGTTAAAATCTTTCAATGATGGCAAAATATTTTATATCATCAGATACAATAATTTACCATCATTTAAAAAAAATTCCAAAATGGTTAAAATCTTTCTATGTTTGCAAAATATTTTGGATTATAAAAAAAAAATATTTTTTGATCATTGAAAATTTTTCCATGATGGTTAAAACCTTTCTATGATGGTAAAATATTTTATATCATCATATAAAATAATATACCATTATTTAAAATTTTTTTGCAAAAGGGTTAAAATCTTTCCATGATGGTAAAATATTTTGGATCATAAAAAAAAATATTTTTGGATCATTGAAAACTTTTCCATGATGGATAAAATCTTTCTATGATGGCAAAATATTTTATATCATCATATAAAATAATTTACCATCATTTAAAATTTTTTTGCAAAATGGTTGAAATCTTTCTATGATGGTAAAATATTTTGGATCATAAAAAAATATATTTTTTGATCATTGAAAACTTTTCCATGATGGTTAAAATCTTTTTATATCATCATATACAATAATTTACCATCATCTAAAAAAATTTTCAAAAATGATCTATGATCATAAAAAAAATATTTTTTGACCATTTATGGATGGCAAAATATTTTATATCATCATATAAAATAATTTACCATCATTTAAAATTTTTTCCAAAATGGTTGAAATCTTTCTATGACAGTAAAATATTTTTGATCTTTTTTTTGGATCATTGAAAACATGATGGTTAAAATCTTTCTATGATGGCAAAATATTTTATATCATCATATAAAATAATTTACCATCATTTAAAATTTTTTTCCAAAAGGGTTGAAATCTTTCTATGATGGTAAAAAATTTTGGATAATAAAAAAATATATTTTTGGATCATTGAATGATGATGGTTAAAATCTTTCTATGATGGCAAAATATTTTATATCATCATATACAATAATTTACCATCATTTAAAAAAATTTTCCAAAATTGTTAAAAGCTTTCTATGATGGTAAAATATTTTGGATTACAAAAAAAAATATTTTTTGATCATTAAAATTTTTTTCATGATGGTTAAAATCTTTCTATGATGGCAAAATATTTTATATAAAATAATTTACCATCATTTGAAATTTTTTTCCAAAATGGTTAAAATCTTTCTATGATGGTAAAATATTACGCATCATAAAAAAAATATTTTTTGATCATTGAAAACTTTTCCATGATGGTTAAAATCTTTCTATGATGCAAAATATTTTATATCATCATATAAAATAATTTTCCATCATTGAAAGATTTTTCATAATGCCAAAAGTCTGGTAAGATTTTTCATAATGTCAAAGGTCAGGTAAAAAAAAGATAGTGGTTTTATCAAGGTTATTCAGTCAGACAAGTCTCTGTTTAGCTTAACACCCACATCTACCCAGATGATATAAAATCATAGAGAAATTTTCCAAAATGGTTAAAATCTTTCTATGATGGTAAAATATTTTCGATCATAAAAAAAAATATTTTTTGATCATTGAAAACTTTTCAATGATGGTTAAAATCTTTCTATGATGGCAAAATATTTTATATCATCATATAAAATAATTTACCGTCATTTAAAATTTTTTTCCAAAATGGTTAAAATCTTTCTATGAAGGTAAAATATTTTGGATCATAAAAAAAAGTATTTTTTGATCATTGAAAACTTTTCCATGATAGTTAAAATGTTTCTATGATGGCAAAATATTTTATATCATCATATAAAATAATTTACCATCATTTAATTCTTTTTTCCAAAATGGTTAAAATATTTCTATGATGATAAAATATTTTGGATCATAAAAAAAAATATTTTTTGATCATTGAAAGCTTTTCCATGATCGGTAAAATCATTCTGTGATGGCAAATAATTTTATATCATCATATAAAATAATTAACCATCATTTATAATTTTTTTCCCAAATGGTTGAAATCTTTCTATGATGGTAAAATATTTTTGATTATATAAAAAAAATATTTTTTGATCATTGAAAACTTTTCCATGATGGTTAAAATCTTTTTATGATGGCAAAATATTTTACATCATCATATAAAATAATTTACCATCATTGAAAGATTTTTCATAATCCCAAAAGTCAGGTAAGATTTTTCATAATGTCAAAGGTCAGGTTAAAAAAAGATAGTGGTTTTATCAAGGTTATTCAGTCAGACAAGTCTCTGTTTAGCTTAACACCCACATCTACCCATATGATATAAAATCACAGAAAATTTTTCCAAAATGGTTAAAATCTTTCCATGATGGTAAAATATTTTGGATCATAATGAAATATATTTTTTGATCATTGAAAACTTTTCCATGATGGTTAAAATCTTTCTATGATGGGAAAATATTTTATATCATCATATACAATAATTTACCATCATCTACAAAAATTTTCAAAAATGGTTAAAATCTTTCTATGATGTTAAGATATTTTAAATTATACAAAAAATTATTTAAACATTGAAAACTTTTCCATGATGGTTAAAATCTTTCTATGATGGCTAAAAATTTTATATCATCATATAAAATAATTTACCATCATTTAAATTTTTTTCCAAAATGGTTGAAATCTTTCTATGATGGTAAAATATTTTGGATCATAAAAAAAAATATTTTTGGATCATTGAAAACTTTTCCATGATGGTTAAAATCTTTTTATGATGGCAAAATATTTTATATCATCATATAAAATAATTTACCATCATTTAAAATTTTTTTGCAAAATGGTTGAAATCTTTCTATGATGGTAAAATATTTTGAATCATAAAAAAATATATTTTTTGATCATTGAAAACTTTTCCATGAGGGTTAAAATCTTTCTATGATGGGAAAATATTTTATATCATCATATACAATAATTTACCACCATTTAAAATTTTTTTCCAAAATTGTTAAAATCTTTCTTTGATGATAAAATATTTTGGATAATAAAAAAAAATTTTTTTGATCATTGAAAACTTTTCCATGATGGTTAAAATCTTTCTATGATGGCAAAATATTTTATATCATCATATAAAATAATTTTCCATCATTTAAAAAATTTTTTAGAAATGGTTAAAATCTTTCTATGATGGTAAAATATTTTGGATCATAAAAAAAATATTTTTTGATCATTGAAAACTTTTCCATGATTTTTAAAATCTTTCTATGATGGTAAAATATTTTATATCATCATGTAAAATAATTTACCATCATTTAAAATTTTTTTCCAAAATGGTTGAAACCTTTCTATGATGGTAAAATATTTTGGATCTTAAAAAAAAATATTTTTTGATCATTGAAAACTTTTCCATGAATATTAAAATCTTTCTATGATTGGAAAAATATTTTATGTCATCTTATGCAATAATTTACCATCATTTAAAAATTTTTTCTAAAATGGTTAAAATCTTTCTATGATGGTAAAATATTTTGGATTATAAAAAAAATATGTTTTTATCATTGAAAATTTTTCCATGATGGTTAAAATCTTTCTATGATGGCAAAATATTTTATATCATCATATAAAATAATTTACCATCATTTAAAATTTTTTTCCAAAATGGTTAAAATCTTTATATAATTGTAAAATATTTTGGATTATAAAAAAAAAATATTTTTTGATCATTGAAAATTTTTCCATGATGGTTAAAATCTTTCAATGATGGCAAAATATTTTATATCATCAGATACAATAATTTACCATCATTTAAAAAAAATTCCAAAATGGTTAAAATCTTTCTATGTTTGCAAAATATTTTGGATTATAAAAAAAAAATATTTTTTGATCATTGAAAATTTTTCCATGATGGTTAAAACCTTTCTATGATGGTAAAATATTTTATATCATCATATAAAATAATATACCATTATTTAAAATTTTTTTGCAAAAGGGTTAAAATCTTTCCATGATGGTAAAATATTTTGGATCATAAAAAAAATATTTTTGGATCATTGAAAACTTTTCCATGATGGATAAAATCTTTCTATGATGGCAAAATATTTTATATCATCATATAAAATAATTTACCATCATTTAAAATTTTTTTGCAAAATGGTTGAAATCTTTCTATGATGGTAAAATATTTTGGATCATAAAAAAATATATTTTTTGATCATTGAAAACTTTTCCATGATGGTTAAAATCTTTCTATGATGGCAAAATATTTTATATCATCATATACAATAATTTACCATCATTTAAAATTTTTTTCCAAAATTGTTAAAAGCTTTCTATGATGGTAAAATATTTTGGATTATAAAAAAAAATATTTTTTGATCATTAAAATTTTTTTCATGATGGTTAAAATCTTTCTATGATGGCAAAATATTTTATATAAAATAATTTACCATCATTTGAAATTTTTTTCCAAAATGGTTAAAATCTTTCTATGATGGTAAAATATTACGCATCATAAAAAAAATATTTTTTGATCATTGAAAACTTTTCCATGATGGTTAATATCTTTCTATGATGCAAAATATTTTATATCATCATATAAAATAATTTTCCATCATTGAAAGATTTTTCATAATGCCAAAAGTCTGGTAAGATTTTTCATAATGTCAAAAATCAGGTAAAAAAAAGATAGTGGTTTTATCAAGGTTATTCAGTCAGACAAGTCTCTCTTTAGCTTAACACCCACATCTACCCAGATGATATAAAATCATAGAGAAATTTTTCAAAATGGTTAAAATCTTTCTATGATGGTAAAATATTTTCGATCATAAAAAAAATATTTTTTGATCATTGAAATCTTTTCAATGATGGTTAAAATCTTTCTAAGATGGCAAAATATTTTATATCATCATATAAAATAATTTACCGTCATTTAAAATTTTTTTCCAAAATGGTTAAAATCTTTCTATGATGGTAAAATATTTTGGATCATAAAAAAAAATATTTTTTGATCATTGAAAACTTTTCCATGATAGTTAAAATGTTTCTATGATGGCAAAATATTTTATATCATCATATAAAATAATTTACCATCATTTAATTTTTTTTTCCAAAATGGTTAAAATATTTTTATGATGATAAAATATTTTGGATCATAAAAAAAAATATTTTTGGATCATTGAAAGCTTTTCCATGATCGGTAAAATCATTCTGTGATGGCAAATAATTTTATATCATCATATAAAATAATTAACCATCATTTATAATTTTTTTCCCAAATGGTTGAAATCTTTCTATGATGGTAAAATATTTTTGATTATATAAAAAAAATATTTTTTGATCATTGAAAACTTTTCCATGATGGTTAAAATCTTTTTATGATGGCAAAATATTTTACATCATCATATAAAATAATTTACCATCATTGAAAGATTTTTCATAGTGCCAAAAGTCAGGTAAGATTTTTCATAATGTCAAAGGTCAGGTTGAAAAAAGATAGTGGTTTTATCAAGGTTATTCAGTCAGACAAGTCTCTGTTTAGCTTAAAACCCACATCTACCCAGATGACATAAAATCATAGAAAATTTTTCCAAAATGGTTAAAATCTTTCCATGATGGTAAAATATTTTGGATCATAATGAAATATATTTTTTGATCATTGAAAACTTTTCCATGATGGTTAAAATCTTTCTATGATGGGAAAATATTTTATATCATCATATACAATAATTTACCATCATCTAAAAAAATTTTCAAAAGTGGTTAAAATCTTTCTATGATGATAAAATATTTTAAATTATAAAAAAAGATTATTTAAACATTGAAAACTTTTCCATGATGGTTAAAATTTTTCTATGATGGCAAAATATTTTATATCATCATATAAAATAATTTTCTATCATTTAATTTTTTTTCCAAAATGGTTGAAATCTTTCTATGATGGTAAAATATTTTGGATCATAAAAAAAAAATATTTTTGGATCATTGAAAACTTTTCCATGATGGTTAAAATCTTTTTATGATGGCAAAATATTTTATATCATCATATAAAATAATTTACCATCATTTAAAATTTTTTTGCAAAATGGTTGAAATCTTTCTATGATGGTAAAATATTTTGAATCATAAAAAAATATATTTTTTGATCATTGAAAACTTTTCCATGAGGGGTAAAATCTTTCTATGATGGGAAAATATTTTATATCATCATATACAATAATTTACCACCAAAAAAAAAAAAAAATTGTTAAAATCTTTCTATGATGATAAAATATTTTGGATAATAAAAAAAAATATTTTTTGATCATTGAAAACTTTTCCATGATGGTTAAAATCTTTCTAAGATGGCAAAATATTTTATATCATCATATAAAATAATTTACCGTCATTTAAAATTTTTTTCCAAAATGGTTAAAATCTTTCTATGATGGTATTTTAAATATTTTGGATCTTTCTATGAAACAAATCATAAAAAAAAAATATTTTTGATCATTGAAAACTTTTCCATGATGGTTAAAATCTTTCTATGATGGCAAAATATTTTATATCATCATATAAAATAATTTACCATCATTTAAAATTTTTTTCCAAAATGGGAAAATCTTTCTATGATGGTAAAATATTTTGGATCACAAAAAAAATATTTTTTGATCATTGAAAATTTTTTCATGATGGTTAAAATCATTCTATGATGGCAAAATATTTTATATCATCATATAAAATAATTTACCATCATTTAAAAATTTTT
>NW_027199643.1:0-29767 GCF_038502225.1 Cherax quadricarinatus | reverse complement strand
ACCTACTCCACCTTTTAAACGTGTCGTTGGAGTTACAAAAGCCCTGTATCCATCCACCTCCAGCAATTTTCCTGTTTTCAAGTTATGCTCTTGTATAAAGGCAACATCTACCTTGTAACGATACAGCAGTCCTCGCAACCATACACACTTACCACTCTTACATAAACCATTAACATTAATTGTCATAGACCTTAGGCCTGCTTACGTTTTCCACCCACTTTTCCCCACTACATTTTTCCGTTGTCCAGTAGCCTCATACACACCGTCCTTGGCACTCACCCCATCCCCTCCACTCCTAACCCCTTGCTGGCGTTTCTTTTGCTCTGTGCCTCTACACACACCTTCAATCCCCGCCTTTTTCCCTGGTCTTTGTGCTGGAATGAGGACGTCATCCGAGTCAGACGTGACAGCTGCCCGCTTCCTCGACACTTCCTCTTCCGCCATGCTAGTCTCCTGACCTTCCTCATTGTGCACCTCCACCTCTATCACCTCATTCCCCTTCTCACTACTTGGCCAAGCCGACATTACATTCCTTTCTTCAGACCCGCATGCTTCCCCTTGTCCCTGTACCTGGTCTCCCGTCGTTACCTCTGTCAAGGCTTCCTCCGATTTAGGGAACATCTGCAAAACTGTCTCAAGCACTACGTCAATTTCTACGTCATTCGGTATGTCCTTGTCCACCTCGTGCATCACATCCTCTGCAGACGCACTCAATTGCTGCACTGCACCCTCATGCTCCACCTCACGTTGCATTTCCTCCACTTCCTCACTCCACAACCGACCACGCCTACGTCCATCCTGGCGGTTCTGATCTGTCACTGTAGGTCCTCGCCTCGTAATGTCACTCCTTGGTATTCCCTGGCCAGTTCTCCGCCGCACACATTCAGCCGCAATGTGATCATAACCATCACACAGTCTACAAGTTCTACGTTGGCCAGCGTAAGTCACGAGTATTTGTGTCCTAAATTCCTCTAAGAACACATACGAAGGTATAGGTTGCCTCAGAGTCATCTTTAGGCTAAAACTACCTTCTGGATAACCCACATAAGCCCCTGCCGTCCACTTGCCTTGTTGAGCTACGTGTACAGTTCCAAACTTCCCGAACACACTACGTAGGTCAGCTTCATTTGCCTCAAAAGGCACATTACGTAACTTTACATATGTAAATTGACTCGAAACATCGACCATCTTTACCAGGATGCCCTCGTTAACCTCGATAGCAACATCCTGATAATGAGCAAGTAGATCCTCATACACCTGTGATGACAGCAGTTTCACGAACATTCTGTAGTTTTCATTTAAGGCTACATCGTAAAGGTCGCAATCCTCAATCCCATATGTCTCTCGAATAATCCGAGGCAACAACGTCAACGCCAAATCTTGATTAATTGTACCTCTCAGTAATTCTATGCCGACAGTGTTAATTCTGCGTCACACCCCAACCACCATTGTGACAGCCTGGCGAGCACTTGCGCCTGTCAGAGAGGAGTAGCAAACGTCCACCCTCACCGGCAGCTGGGCGAGGAATGGTGTGTGGTATTAGGGCGTCAGAACACTTTGGTCTGTTGTATCATTTTTGTAAGGGTGAATTGGGAATTTGTGATTTAACTCATTTTGTGTACCTTTTAATATAATTTCCACCTTGTATTGTAATGTTTTAAATAAAATATATAAAAAAAAAAAAAAAAAGCTTCTAACTTTCACAGTCGTCGTCTGGTTGAATCTTCCTTTACACACAACTTTCCTTGTACAAATCTTAGTCCTGGCTTTGCGTCTGTTGATGACTTCCTTTCCCATTTATTTATTTATTTATTTATTTATTTATTTATTTATTTATTTATTTATTTGAACATGATTGTGAGGAAAAGTTCAACAGATAGGAGTAGCGAGCGAGTATATGAAAACGATAGTTTGATTGCCGGCTGGTTGTTAAGGTAGGGTAAGTCTAGCTCCCGCTATCCCCCCTTTCCCCCCCCACCCCGAAAGGTGACGTGTGGGGCTCCGGCCAAACAGTAATCACTTGACTCACAGCTCCCAGCACAACTGTAAGTACAAGCCTGCTCCTATTCTAGTGGACTTATTGGTTGAAAGCTTCACTTTTGACCAATAATAAACTTAGTCTTTTCAACCTTGATCTCTATGTTAGATGTTTTAATAATCACCACGTCTTTTAGGTATTGTACTTATCATGGAGAGTGATTTCTTAAGCAGTGGGTAACCTGTCTCTCTTTCCAGCCTGGATGACAGATCGGGTCACCTGCCAACCAACGAGAAGTATTGAAGGAGACGGACTAACGTCCCGAGATATCACTCCTTACCTACCTGAATAATTGTACGCCACCGCAGGACATAACCCCTCATCTTTGCAGTGGTAAAGAACCTGCGTTCCTGTCATCTGGACTGACTATTCAAGGCTAGAGACTCTGTGAAGAACTGGCCGTTGGGTTGTCACCAACACCTGTGACCCCCCCACACACATCATCAACAACAGCTATAATCTCTACAAGACTGTGTCAACATCAACCAGACACCCAAGTTTAATTGTATATATTAGCGTTGAATTCAGATATCATTTATATTTTTAATTTTTCATTTTTCTTTAAAGTAGGATAAATATTTCATATTTAAGTATTTTATATTTTATATTTTCCAAATAATAAAGTGTTTATGTTTGTCAGTTTTTATTCTTTTTCTATTCATTAATTTTCCTGAGGAGGAGCCAGCCTTAGTAATACTGACTGAAGTTGTTACAGGGCTAAGTAAACCTTCACAATGATACAGAGAAGTACAAAGGAATACAGTTTTTAAAGTGCAACATGTCAAAGCCCCTTGTATGCAGAGCATTATGGGCAGGCTTAAAATTAACGTATTAACTAAGCAATTATGTATTCAGTGGTAAAAACATTATTGTAATCAAATAACAATTTAGCACAAATGAGTATTACAAAGAAAGGTCATAAGGTCATTTACTGTGTTGCTGAGCATTCAGTAGAATGGAGTATTCTGTTAGGTAATGTAACTAAAAAATAACAAAGGTTGATTGGGTCACAGGTTAGACATTTGAGATACAATAATGAGAAACATTTATGAGATACAATTTATGAGATACAATTATTCAGTATTTATTTAGTTGTGGGTGAGTAAGTAACTTTTGAGAAGAGACTTGAATTTATAAACATACAGTGTTTCTTTTATATTCACAGGTAATGAATTCCTGATTTTTGGGCCTTTTATGTGCATTGAGTCTTTGCATAGCGTGAGATGGACACAAGGAACATCAAAGAGTGATCTGTGCCTTGTGTTATGATCATGTGTTCTGTTGAGGTTCGTAAGGAGACGTTTGAGGGGAGGGTTTATATCCGAGTTAAGTGTTCTATGTATGTAGTAGGTGCAGTAATAAGTATGGATGTTTTGTATGGTGAGTAGGTTTAGAGTTTTGAATATTGGAGTGTGCTGCCTGTAGTGGGAATTTATCATTCTGACTGCAGCCTCTTGTTGGGTAATTAGTGGTCTGAGATGGTTTATTGTTGTTGAGCCCCATGCACAAATTCCATAGATGAGATAGGGGTAAATAAGTGAGTGATATAGGGCCAGGAGGGCTGACTGTGGAACATAGTAGCGTATCTTCGATAGTATGCCTATGGTCTTGGAATTTTTTTTGGAAATTTGTTGTATATGTGTTTGAAATTTGAGTCTATTATCAAGGTGTGAGTTTTGTGATAGGTGATCCGTTTATCATTATGTTAAGAGGGACATCTGTAGCTCTGTTACCAAACTGAATGAAGTAGGTTTTGTCAATGTTTAGAGTGAGTTTGTTAGTCCTCATCCAGGTAGATATTTTCTGTAATTCGGTATTTACAGTATTGGCTAGCGTGACTGGGCTTGGGTGAGAGAAGACGGATGTAGTGTCATCTGCAAATAGTGTGGGTTTGAGGAGTTGCGATGCATTTGGTAGGCCATTTACGTATATGAGAAAGAGAAGAGGGCCAAGGACACTTCCCTGTGGGATTCCAACTGTAATTGGCTGTGTGGAAGAGTTTGCCCCATTTGTGTACACATATTGGCTTCTGTTGCTGAGGTATGACTAGGTAGTTGAGGGAGTGCCCTCTTATACCATAGTGCGATAATTTTATGGTCAACTGTATCAAAAGCTTTACGTAAGTCAATGAAGATCCCCAGTGGAACTTCTTTTCTCTCTATTGCAGTGTATATATGTTCTAGCATGTGTATAATAGCATCATTAGTATTTTTATTATTCCTGAACCCAAATTGACAGGGGTTGAGTATGTTGTGGGAGATGAGGTGGGAATAGATTCGCTTATGAATTAATTTTTTGAAGATTTTAGAGAGAGAATGTAAGTTGGATATTGGCCTATAGTTATTCAAGTCTGTTTGGTCTCCTCCTTTATGGATCGAGGTGATTCTTGTTATTTTGAGAACTGTGGGGAAGGTAGAGGATTCAATGGATTTGTTAAAGAGTGTTGCAATGATTGGTGATAGCACTTGTAACGCATTTTTGTATATAAAGGGTGGTAAGGTATTTAAATCTCCTGTCTTGTTTTTTAGTGTGTTGATAATAAGGGAGACTACAGTTGGGTTAGTCGGAGCTAGGAACAGTGTGTTCGGGTAGTTGCCAGTGAGGTAGTCATTGGGTGGGGTATCTGAGTTTGGGATTTTATTGGCAAGGTTTTTTCCTATAGTGGAGTGGAAATCATTGAGTCTATTTGCTGTTTCAGTTGGCAGGAGTTGGGGTTCGTCTGGGTTTGTTAATTCAATTTCGCTATTTCGTGATATCTTATTTGTTCCTAGAATTTCTGATAGGGTTTTCCAGGTCTTTTTTTATATCACCTCGTAAGTTGGATAATCTGTTCTCATAATACAATTTTTTAGCCCTTCATATCAGGCTGGTTAGGAATGACAAGTAACGTTTTGTTTGGTCTCTGGTTATGTGACCCATTCTGTACTGTTTTTCATATAGGTGCTTTGCATTTATGGATTTGAGGATGCTGGGTGTTAGCCAGGGACTGTTCAGTCTCTTAGCTGTTATCTGCTTTTTAGGGCAGTGCTTGTTATAGAGGTATTGGGTCTTTTTTAGAAAATTATTAATACATTTGTCAATATCTGTATAGATTTCTAGCTCAGTGTGTCAGTCAATGTTTGTCACGCTGCTGTGAAGTTATTAATGGCTGCCTCATTGTGAAGTCTGACTTTAGTAGTGTCTTGGGGTAATTTGCCAAGAGTTGTTATGAGGAAAGTAGGGTAGTGGTCTGTGGTATTATCTGTGATTATGCCTGATTTTAAAGAGGATATGGTGTTGGTCCAGATGTGGTCTAGTAGGGAAACACTAGTCTCTGTAACTCTTGTAGGTTTTGTTACTGTTGGTAGCAACATGCAGTTACTCAAAGTGTTTGTGAATTCAGTAACGTGTGGGTCCTGGTCTTGCAAGAGATTTATAATGAAGTCACCTGAGAGTAGTAAGTGATCTTTGTTCATGCATGCATCAGTTATCATACTTCCTAGGTTTTCACTAAAACGGCTAATGTTTGACTGTGGTACTCTGTAGATGTTTATCACTGTGAGAGGTTTTTGTAGGTATTTGGATTTGAATTTAGCTATTATATATTCCCCATGTTCATCCCTTGTGCAAGTATTAGTGATACATTCTAGTTGGTCTGAGTAGTATACAGCTGTGCCACCCCCTTGTTGATCTGGCCTACAGTTGTGTATGGCTGTGTAACCAGGAATGGCATAGACATCTGTAGTATCAGGCTTTAGCCAGGTTTCGGTGAGAGTAATGATGGATATAATGGCATGCAGGGAATTTAGTAATGCTATGAGGTCATCGTAATGTTTGCTTAAAGATCTGATATTATAGTTAAAGACAGTTATGTTGTTGTTGGCTCTGAGGAGTGCCTTTGATTGTTCTGCTGTGTAGTAATTACAGTTACTGTTTGATTCATTTAAGCCATTCAGTAAGAGGTTGGTATTACGATCAATGCTTGTTATAAGATTTATAGTGAATCTATAGTTAGAATTAAGTATAAGACAAAGTAAATATTATAATGCTATAAAATAGCACCTGAATTATTTTAACAAATGTAAAAATTTGAGCTAAGGTAGTTCTTTAAAGCTAAAATAAAGGAGACAATATAAAAGGGACTAAAAAATTTGTGGTGAACAAATAGTGTTAATCAAATTACATTGTAAATTGCTCCAAACTTCAGAACACCCGTGACTTTACCAGATTCTTTTTTCCCTTCTCCCCTTTTCCCTTTCAGCTTTCTCCTTTTGGGTTTTCTTTCTTCTGCCTTGGGTTTTTGTCCTTTATTATCCCCTCCCCCTGTCTGTGTTCTTGCTCCTACCCTTTGTGGGCCCCTAGCTCCCTTGTAGTGCTCCTCTTTCTTGGTATTCGACTGTTTCACTGCTACTACTACTACCTCTACCACTACCTCTCTTCCTTCTATCTTACTACCTCTCTTGTCCCGTCCCTGTCTGCTGGCCTATATATACTCCCTCAAAAATATTCTAATATTGGTATGTACTCTACTACTATAGATTAATACAACATTTTTGGTAAAATGGCAAAGAAAAAACATAGTCTCATGAGCCGCACAGAGTAGCTTCAGGAGCCGCATGTGGCTCACAAGCCGCAGTTTGCCCACCGTTGCAGTATTGAGTCTAGACCCATGGTTGACTCAAGAGTCATGCCGCACTTAAAGACCCGAAACTATTTTTCCCCTCACTAGAATGGTTTTAAAAAAGTAATATATTTATTATGACATTACAGAGTACTCTGACATGTAGTAAGTCATACAACACACACATCCACCCTCCCTCTCCCCCTCTCACACACACAATAGAACATAAATTAAATAAAAA
The DNA here is from genome assembly GCF_038502225.1 of Cherax quadricarinatus. Classification (NCBI taxonomy): domain Eukaryota; kingdom Metazoa; phylum Arthropoda; class Malacostraca; order Decapoda; family Parastacidae; genus Cherax; species Cherax quadricarinatus. Next base: position 22,888 of record NW_027199643.1, on the reverse strand, counting down.
AAACAATAAGAATATGTGAATATACATAAAACACCCAAATACTATCATACTAAGTAAAATAGCCAGCATACATTTTTGGGAGCGTTTCGAGTCCTCTGAGTTCTGTTTCTGGTCTTTCCCTTTTCCAAAGAACACAAAAGCAATAATGGCTGTGGTGATCTATAGCGCATCATATTGGTGAACTACTGATCACGAGTTCTCAACTTCTGTCGGAGATAACGTAAGTTGCCCATCCCGAGTAGGTGCCCCAGAGGCAGAGCTGGTCCCTACAAGGGTAGTTGTGCTTGACCTTGTGAGGCAGCAGGATGTTTCTCCCTCTTATCCTGTGTTTCTATCAGACACCCATGGCAGAAGAACTCCAGTGTAGTTTCCACTAAGAGATGACAACAGAGGTTGGTAGGCTATGTCGATAGTTACCTTGCCAGGTGGTGGGGCCGCCAGAAAAGTGCCCAAAGGTGAGCAGGACTATACTATCGAAGAGGATCTCATGGCAGATGGGATATGTCTAGAGGCAATAGCTGCGTAGGATAGGCCAGGATATGGAAGGTATCCCCTCCTACCGATCAATACAAAGCCTAGTTTCTCCACATAAACAAAATGCTCTAGCACTCTCCCTCATGTGCATCACATACACATTAGCTTTTTGGAACCATCAAGTCGAGACACTGTAAGACTCCAGTACAGGATTAGACAGTATCAAATTTGGCTTCACTGGCGGCCATACTTCTAACCCATGAAGCGTTGTATAACGACATTTGTCTTTGCAAACATACAAGGTCTAAATCCGTCATTAAAAACAAAATCCCTTACATCAAGGGACTGCTTACGGAGTCAAATGCAGTGTTTGCAGCATTCACAGAGACCCAAATAAAGGATCATTTTGACAACGAAATTTGGATCCCAGGTTATAACCTATTCAGATGCGACAGACTAAACAGACAACAAGGGGAATTGGCCTGTACGTCACAGAGTCGCTCATTTGCTCAGAACTAAACACCTCAAATGATGTAGTTGAAGTTTTGGCAGTAAAGATTGAAAATTAAAACCTTGTCATTGTGGTTGTATTCAAGCCTTCAGATGCAACTTCCCAGCAATACAGGGGGCAGCTTTTGAAAATTTACCACTCTCTGGAAAATTTCCCAACTCCTGCCCCAAACTTCGTGCTACTACCTGGAGTTTACCTGGAGAGTTCCGGGGGTCAACGCCCCCGCGGCCCGGTCTGTGACCAGGCCTCCTGGTGGATCAGAGCCTGATCAACCAGGCTGTTACTGCTGGCTGCACGCAAACCAACGTACGAGCCACAGCCCGGCTGATCAGGAACCGACTTTAGGTGCTTGTCCAGTGCCAGCTTGAAGACTGCCAGGGGTCTGTTGGTAATCCCCCTTATGTATGCTGGGAGGCAGTTGAACAGTCTCGGGTCCCTGACACTTATTATATAGTCTCTTAACGTGCTAGTGACACCCCTGCTTTTCATTGGGGGGATGTTGCATCGTCTGCTAAGTCTTTTGCTTTCGTAGTGAGTGATTTTCGTGTACTAGGAGATTTCAACTTGAGACACCTAAAATGTAGGAGATTAACAAATAATATTTTAGCAGAGATCACCCCAGATGAAAATTCACACACACATGAGCTATTAAATCTCTCCACCAAATTCACCTTAAACCAGTAAATATTAGAGCCTACAAGACTAGAAAATACGCTGGACCTCATCTTCACTGTGATATGATACGTAATATAACCGTATCAAAGACAATACACTCAGATACAGACATGTATGCACAGGGCTCCTGACCAGCAAAATGTGATCAGTCATGAGGGTGTCTTCACAAAATTCAATTTCAAAAACAAAAACATAAAATGGGAACAAGTCAACCATGTCCTAAATGAAACAAGCTGAGAAGATATCCTAAACAACACGGATCCAAACCTTTGCCTAGAAAAAAAATAAACTCTGTGGTTCTTAAGATCTGCTCAAGGTACATTCCATTAAAAAAAAGAAAGAGAAGATGTAAACTAGAAAGAGAGAGACATTCCCTATATAGACGAAGGCGAAGAGTCACAGAGCTGTTGAGTTTGGCCAATATATCTGAAACACGAAGGGAGACACTGGTTCATAAAATTGCAAATATCGAACTTAAGCTGAGAAAATCTTACACGAGACAAGAATCGCAGGAAGAACTAAAAGCCATAAAGGAATTGAAAAAAATACTTCTTCTCTTATGTCAAATCTAAGCTAATAACAACATCCAGTACTGGGTCCCTGCTTAGGCGGGATGGGACATACACAGATAAGAGCCAAGAAATGAGTGAGATAACTAAAATCCCAATACGACTCAGAGTTCAGCGAACCGTTACTCAGACTAAGGGTCGACAATCCAAATGAATTCTTTATGAACGAGACCCAAAATTTGGTCATCTGAAAAATCTCTGATATTATCCTAACACCACAAGACTCTGAAAAGACAATAAATGACATGCCCATGCACTCTGTCCCTGGCCCAGACTCATGGAACTCTGTGTTCATCAAGAACTGCAAGAAGCCCCTGTCACGTGCCTTCAGCATTCTATGGAGAAGGAGTATGGACACAGGAGTCTTCCCAAACTCACAAAAACAACAGACAAAGCCCCTCTCTACAAAGGTTGCAGTAAAGCAATTGCAAAGAACTATAGACCGATTGCACTAACATCCCATATCATAAAAATCTTTGAAAGGGTTCTAAGAAACAAGATCGCCAACAGCCTAGATACCCATCAATTACACAATCCAAGGCAATACGGATTTAGAACAGGTCGCTCCTGTCTGTCCTTGCTACAGGACCACTATGACAAGGTCCTGGGTGCTGTAGAGGATAAACAAAATACAGATGTAGCATACACAAACTTTGCAAAAGCCTTCGACAAGTGTGACCACGTTGTAATAGTACACAAAATGCGTGGTAAAGGAATAACAGGAAAAGTTGGTTGATGGATCTATAACTTCCTGACAAATAGAACACAAAGAGTAATAGTAAGGTCTGAGGCAGCTACGGTGAAAAGCTCTGTTCCACAAGGCACAGTACTCACTCCCATCCTATTCCTCATCCTCATATCTGACATAGAGTTGTAAGCCATAGCTCCGTATCTTCCTTTGCGGATGACACCCGAATTGCCATAACAATGACCTCCATCGAAGACACCGCAAGACTCCAAATCTTCAAATGGGCCGCTCAGAACGATATGAAGTTTATTGAAGAGAAATTTCAACTACTCAGATATGGGAAACTTGAGGAATTTAAAACTGTATCAGGGTATACAACAAATTCTAGCCATACAGTAGAGTGAGAAAGTAATGTGAAGGACCTGGGAGTGATAATGTCAAAAGATCTCGCTTTCAGAAACCACAACAATGTATCTACCGCATCTGCTAGGAAAACGATAGGATGGATAATGAGAACCTTCAAAACTAGGGACGCCAAACCCATGTTGATTCTCTTCAAATAATTTGTTCTCTCTAGCCTGCTGCACACTAACTGCCCCCTTCAAGGCTAGCGATATTGCTGACCTGAAGAGTGTACAAAGAACTTTCACGGCACATATAAATACGATAAGGGACCTAAATTCCTAAATTACTGGGAACGGTTGAAGTCCCTTCATTTGCATTCCTTGGAATGCAGGTAAGAGAGATACATGTTAATATACACTTGAAAAATCTTAGATGGATTGGTACCAAACTTGCACACGAAAATCACTCCCTATGAAAGCAAAAGACTCGACAGGAGATGTAACATTTCACCAGTGAAAAGCAGGGGTGTCACGAGTACCTGGAGTTTACCTGGAGAGAGTTCCGGGGGTCAACGCCCCCGCGGCCCGGTCTGTGACCAGGCCTCCTGGTGGATCAGAGCCTGATCAACCAGGCTGTTACTGCTGGCTGCACGCAATCCAACGTAATAGCCACCACAGACAACACAGTAAGTGTAAGGGGTCCAAAACTGTTCATCTGCCTCCCAGCACACAAAAGGGGGATTACCAGTTAACCCCTGGCTGTCTTCAAGAAGGCACTGGACAGGCACCTAAAGTCAGTGCCTAACCAGTAGGGCTGTGGTTAGTATATCAGTTTGCGTGCGGCCAGCAGTAACAGCCTGGTTGATCAGACCCTGATCCACCACGAGGCCTGGTCTCAGACCGAGCCGCGGGGACTTTGACCCCTGAAGCCCTCTCCGGGTAAACCCCAGGTATGCATCCATTTTCCAGGGATATGTCTGTCTGGTCGAGTGTGAGGACTAGTGAATCAAGTGTTTACCAGAAGTAGCACCCACTTTGTTTTTAATCCTTCATACCACACCCACTCCAGGCTAAGTATCCGAATGTCTTCCTTATCCTCATGCCCAAGCAACCAATGGGAAATGATGTTGAAACACTGGCTCAAATACACAGTGGTGAGCACATTTTCCTTTGGGTCACAACGATATAAGAGACTAGTACGAGCCTGCCAAGTCTTGATCAACAAAATTTCCTTGGAAATATTGTGGATATTGGGCTGCTAGATTGTCCTCTAACTGATATGTATCTTACAGTTCATAATCGGACTGTAATATACATGACCGTGTGACTATTAAATCCTGCTCACTGGTCCTGGAGTGGTAGACTGAAGCATCTTCCGAGGCGTAACATAAAGGTACTGAATAGGGTAACATACAGTTCAGGAAATGACTAGTTAGTATATATAAAATAACTACAAGCCTGGAATTTATCATGCTGGAAGAAAATAACCTGCCCAACACAACTACCTGCCTGGAGTCTACCTTGAAAGTGTTCCGAGGGCCAACGGTTGCAGACGAGGTTTCCTGGTAAGTGACATGATTAATGAAGCTATTGGTGCTAGCCACACATTGTCCAATGAATGCACCCCAGCCACGTTGACCAGCAACTGACACTAGTAATTTATAGACAGCCAAGGACATATTGGTAATCCTCTTTTAGCTTGGAGGGCATTGAAGAGTCTTGGGCCCTGCACACTTATTGAGCTCTTTATTAGTGTGTTCATTACTCCATTGTTATTCATTGGGGGCACTTGGCACCATCTTCAAAGCCTCGTACTATAATAGAGAATGAGTTGTTTGTACAGATTTGGAACCAGTCCCTCTAGAATTTTTCATGTGAAGATTATAATGTATTTTTCTCGCCTATGACCCAAGGAGTACAGATCGAGAGATTTCAAACGTTCTCGGTAATTTAGGTGCTTGACTGAATTTATGTGAACAGTGAAGGTTCTCAGCACATTTTACAAGTCTGCAGTTTCGCTTGTTGTGGACGAAGCAATTAAGAATACAGCGGTATTCCAGCCTAGAGAGAACTTGAAGAGTAGAATTTTTTTTTTTTTTTTTTTTTTTTTTGACAAAGGGTTTGACAAGGTTAAGGATCCTTAGCTTCATTGACAAGCTATTTACAGGTTAAGGATTCCTAACTTTATTGACAAGCAAAGAGCTTTTACCTACATCAGCTCATTTGAAAGCATTTTTATTGTTATGAGACATACAATCAGGGAACAGGATGAAGTTGGAGCCATCTGTGGGCCAGCATTTTCATTTGATCAGCTGAATTTATCTCGTTGACATCATTACGCTGTACGAATGTGTTCCATACTCGAGTCATCCTGGGTATGTATGATCTCAGATGGAGTGATGTTCTGGAGAAGGTACAGCCAGAGTGAAGTTGCTACTTTCTGCCCGTCTTGTGGCATAAAAGCTTGTTTCACGCTGTCCTCGAAGTGGATCCAAGTGTGGTACTTTGACAATATTGGCCTTGTACATAACAGTAAGGCCACCCACATCCCTCCTGTGTTGAAGGCTCTGCCTTCAACACAGGAGGGATGTGGGTGGCCTCGTACAGAATCTTGCAACCCCTACTGTCAAACAGATGCTAGATACGGCGAAGTGCTGTAAGCTTCCTGGATGCCTTGTTTGCAAGATTTACAACGTGGTTCTTCATGGTCAGTTTGGAGTCAAATTTCACCCCAAGGATATCAACTTCTTCCCCAGGTGCCAAGTCCTCCCATTCATCCTTACTACTGCACCGGCATTACCATCATGGTGCCTAGAGATCATCATCATTTGTGTTTTCTCGGGTGCAAATGTTACTTGCTATCTATTTCCCCAAGCTGATATAGCTCTTAGCTGGTGTTTGATGTAGCTTAGAGCAGCTGGCATTTCTTCTCTTGGATAAGTGAATGTCAGTGTACAGTCGTCTGCATATGCATGTGATTCTGGGATGAGATGAAGAAGGTCGTTGAAGTAGACATTCCATAACAATGGTCCCAGCATGCTTCCTTGTGGAACACTTGCTCCAGTAGGATGTCTTGCTGATTCCATTCCATTGAGAACTACCCTTAGAGATCTACCATGAAGGTAATCACTGAGGAAACATAGCGTTGAGCCTGCAGTTCCCAGAGCTTGCAGTTTTGCTAAGAGGCCCTGGTGCCACACCCGGTCGAAAGTGCCAGCAATGTCCAGTGCTACCACACAGCTGACTTTGGATTCATCCAGTGACTGGTGCCACTTAGTGGAGAGGTTTAACAACAGATCAGCAGCAGAGTAACCTTTCCTGAAGCCATATTGACGGTCACAAAGTAGTGAGTGGTAGTCAAAAAACTGTTATTTGTGTTGAGATTATTGTCTCAAGGATCTTACCAGTGATTGACAGGAGTGACACTGGTCTGTAGTTGCTGATTTCTGCTCTGCTCTTCTTTTTGTGAACAGGGACTACATTTGCCTCTTTCCACAGAGAGGGCCATTTACACTGTACTAGGCAGTGCTGAAAGATGCGAGTTAGAGGTGCTGCTAGCTGGTCTGCACATCTTCTCAGCAATCTTGGGCTCAACTTGTCTGGGCCCACAGCCTTTTATTGGTCAAGCGATTTAAGAAGGAAATGCACCTCCTCCTGCCTTATTGTTACCACTGACAGTTTTGACACAGTTCTTGCAGCTAGCCAATAGGGTCCCTTGCTGGATCAGGAACTTGCATTTTGGTAGCAAAGTATTAGGCAAAGAGGTCCGCCTTCTCTTGACTACTAGTAGAGGTGGTCCCATCCTGTCGATTTAGAGGTGGAATGAGTTCAGCAGGCATATTACCTTGTCTGTCCTTGACCACCCCTCAAGGAAGGTTCCTTGATGTTGGTGAGGGGCTATTGATTTAGGGAATTAGATCTGTGCTCCAGTTCCCCGAATTAAGCCTGAATGCCTTCCACATCCCCCCCAGGCGTTGTATAATCCTCCGGGTTTAGCGCTTCCCCTTTGATTATAATAATAATAATAATGTCCTTGACCAGGGACCACCAGGTTTTGGAGCCTACCCTACCTGATGCTAGCTTTCTTTTTTGTGTCCATCTCCCATTTAGCTATGGCCCACTTTTGAACGTCGCCCATATACCTACAGGCTTTCCTGTGCAAGTTCCTGTTATAGGTGGTAGGATGTCTCTTATACCTCCGCCATGCCTTGCACTTAGCAGTAGAGCCTCTCTAGAACGAAAGCCAAACCAAGGCTGATCTGTAGGCTTCTTGTTGTAGATAAAGGATTGGTTTGGCATCTCTTGTTTTAAAAGTTCTAATTATCCAGCCTATCATTTTCCTTGTGATTGTGATAGTGGCACTGTTTTAATCCTTGAAGGAGAGATTTTTCCCATAATCACTCCAAAGTCTCTCACATCAGTCTTACACTCTACTGAGTGATTTGAGTTTGCTTTATACTCTGCTCCAGTCTTTTTTTCAATCATTCCACAAAAGAGGAACTAAAACTTGTCCTCATTGAATATCATATTGTCCTGTGTGTCTCACTGGAAGGCTTTGTTTATATCAAATTGAAGATTTGCTGTCCTTAATGGTAGCAACTCTTATTCCGATATAAGAACATTAAGAATGGAGGAACACAGCAGAAGGCCTACTGGCCCATCTGCAAAGGATGATACAGTGCTATGTTTATGTCTGCATTCTTATGCACATTTCAGACACAGGCAAGACCTGCAGTCAGGATATCTAGAGTTAGCTTCAGAAATGGAAGATATGAATCATGGAAGAAAAAAAAGGAGAAAAAGAGCAAAAAAAAAAAAAAAAAAAAAAAAAAAAAGAATAACGGAGACTACCTAGTGACAAATACAAAGAAGCAATTGTCCTGTCACTAGCCCTGGCACTCTACACCACATATGTCTTTCAGTGACAATCTCTTGCCCTACCCAGGGCACAGCCCTAGGATAGCCTGCTCAAAATGCCAAGAGCTGCACACCATCAATCATCGTCCCTAAAACTGAATGTGATCTAAAATAGTAAGTACTTCAACAACCAGACAGCCATCGGATGAACCATTTAATATTCTAGCTAAAACTTCACCTAACGAACCGATCCCCTTGGGATAGTGAAGATCACCTCAACGCTGAAGATGGCAGGAGTACAAGAAGAGTAACAGATGGTGATTCCTCGTATAATCCCTAGGAGCATATTTTAATGATTTAAGAAAATCTGCTATTTAAGTCATATTAGAAATGGGGAGAATGCTGACTTCTTAATCAGGTTAAACCACTCAAATTCTACCACCAGGTTAAGGAAATCCAGCAACAGCAAGGGTTTTACAAAGGGACAATCCAGCACCACCCCATTACTAGGTCTAGAAAAGGACCTGCTCGATATGGGCCAGTAAGCCTGTTGCAGTGCTCCTCCTTGTTTTCCATGTTCTTATACACATCTGCAGTTCCTTGTTGATAAAGAATTAGTTCGAAATAAGTCACGTATATTGTAACAGTATTTATTGAGCAGTTGTTTGCTAAGAGCATCAATTGGATTGAAATTAGTGTGAAATATGTCATATATAGTGAGATGTTTCACTCAGGGGAGCGATTAGATTGAAGTAACTCTCCAAAGTAAAATGTCTCCTCATCCTGGTACAAAATAAGCCTTATTTCAAATCTGTCAGCAACTTGATTTTTCTCTAACTATTAAGTTATTGCAATGTTTTTGATCTAGAAAAGGCTAGCAATACCTATTATCAGACCCCCATTCCTTATTCCTATGGGACAGGCATATCCTAAACTAAAGATCTCGTTTCACTTGGTGAAGGTCCTGGTTCGATTCCCGGTGAGGGGTAGAAACATTGGGCATGTTTCCTTACATCGGTTGTCTATGTTCACCCATTAGTAAAATGGGTACCTGGGTGTTAGTTGACTGGTGTGGGCCGCATCCTGGGACAAAACTGACCTAATTTGCGGGAAATGCTATGCATAACAAGCAATTTTTTTATATAGTAGTATGTCACTGATGTTAGCTAGGCATGTATACCTTGTACATGTACTTGTAGAAATAAAGATATTATTATTATATAATTATTACTATTATTATTAAAAGAGAACTGTAATTTTTCTAATAAGTTACAGTTTTTCCAGTGACTAAGCACAAGCTGTGGTCTTAGCACTGCCTCATTGCTGATAGTTGTTAATGGAATTCATTTAGTTATCCCTATAGTTACAGTGTTTGATTTTCAATTGTCTGTTTTGGAAAGTACAGTCGTATACCTCTCTTCAATACCCTATTGAACACTCTTTGAACTGGGCCACCATATACTATTTCAGCTTTTCTTGAGCTAGAACGTTCTTTATAACTTCTACACCCCATTATATACAGCTCTGCAAAAAGGGGGTCCAAGATGATGAAACCATGAGTTACAGTTTACCATGATCTTCTGTGGGAGAACTGGGTCTCGCAGTGCTGGAAAAGTGGGTGTCATAATGGATGGATTAGGGTGTTCTTTATGACCCCCTGGTGGAGAAGTGCATGTCATAATGGATGGATTAGGGTGTTCTTTATGACCCCCTGGTGGAGAAGTGCGTGTCATAATGGATGGATTAGGGTGTTCTTTATGACCCCCTGGTGGAGAAGTGCGTGTCATAATGGATGGATTAGGGTGTTCTTTATGACCCCCTGGTGGAGAAGTGTGTGTCATAATGGATGGATTAGGGTGTTCTTTATGACCCCCTGGTGGAGAAGTGTGTGTCATAATGCACGGGTTAGGGTGTTCTTTAAGACCATCTACCGAAGAACTGGGAGATAATGCATAAAAGAATAAATAATGAAACACGGATTTAAATTTACAGTTTTATTACAAATTATATATAAATTCTTTGGCAATATACTGTACAAATACAAACGGTACTCTTATTTGAAAATAAATATTTGTGTATATTTACAAGGAGCATATTTCCAATGACTAATGCGACGGAAGACCATTCATACAAGTGATGTTCATATACACACAAACACACTGTTCTCTTCCATAAACTAGTATATGTCTTAATATATATGAAAGCAAAGCTTAAAAGTATGTATGTGTGTTCACATGTGTCTGTGTCTCATCATGTAACCTGCTTCCATAACCCAGCATCGTCTGTTTCCCCAAGAAACAGTAGCATTGCATAGAGTTTAGTGAAAGACAACAAACATAGATTCTGCATTTACAAACTCTACAGCAAGTTTCCTGACGATCCATTCCTTGCTAGACTTCAAAAGTTACATTACGTCGATGGGATCAATGCTATTACTATGTTACATTATGTAGTATTCATTCTTAAATATGCAAGACAAGCCATGGGGGTGGAACTTATCTTGCATAGTTAAGATAGCCTGTCTGTGATTGTTTGCATTCTTAAAGATATGTATACTTATTAGCAAGACTTAAATAGAGTAAATTTTGCAAACACACATCATTTGCACTATGAACTTTAATGGGACAATCTTATCAAGATAAGAAAATTAATTATTCGATACACAGAATGTAACAATTCTACTAACAGAATAAATTAATTCTACAGGGTGCAACAGTTCTACACACAATATAACAATTCTATGTGCTGACTGCAGCAATCAATTTTGCAAAATTAGACCTGAGAATTATCTAGCTCGCTATAATTGTTTTTTCCAAATGAAATCACAATTACTGAAAAACCACAAGAGACAATGCAAATTAAAATCTGACTTTAATAGGAAATTAGTGAAGGCAGCAGCCCACACAGGTCATTCAAATGACAATAGAGATTAAGAAAGACAAAACGCATGTACAAAATGGTAATTAAGCTGTAATTATATTTTTAATAAGCTGATACTAATTAAAAATATAATCTACAGCCTTAAACTTTCGTTACCGCCTAAAAATTTAAGAAAATGACGCACATAATGAAGAAATCTCAAGGGATTCTTTATTAAATTAATTAAAAGATATGTAAATATTGCAGCATTGTCATCTAATTAGGACAGAAGCAACACTTCAGAACATTATTCTCTGAAGTTGTCTTGAAGACTAATACTAATATCCTTATCAAATACATATATTAATGCATGTGTTTGGATATATATATATATACATGTATATTATATATATATATATACATTATATATACATTATATATATATATATATATATATAATGTATATATATATATATAATTATATATATATATATATATATTATAGGTAGTAGGTTGGTAGACAGCAACCGCCCAGGGAGGTACTACCGTCCTGCCAAGTGAGTGTAAAACGAAAGCCTGTAATTGTTTTACATGATGGTAGGATTGCTGGTGTCCTTTTTTCTGTCTCATGAACATGCAAGATTTCAGGTACGTCTTGCTACTTCTACTTACACTTAGGTCACACTACACATACATGTACAAGCACATATATACACACCCCTCTGGGTTTTCTTCTATTTTCTTTCTAGTTCTTATTCTTGTTTATTTCCTCTTATCTCCATGGGGAAGTGGAACAGAATTCTTCCTCCGTAAGCCATGCGTGTTGTAAGAGGCAACTAAAATGCCGGGAGCAAGGGGCTAGTAACCTCTTCTCCTGTATATATTACTAAATGTAAAAGGAGAAACTTTCGTTTTTCCTTTTGGGCCACCCCGCCTCGGTGGGATACGGCCGGTGTGTTGAAAGAAGAAAGATATATATGTATATATATATATGTATATATATATATGTATGTATATATATATGTATGTATATATATATATATATGTATGTATATATATGTATATATATGTATATATATATATATATATATATATATATATATATATATATATACAGTGGACCCCCGCTTAACGATCACCTCCAAATGCGACCAATTATGTAAGTGTATTTATGTAAGTGCGTTTGTACGTGTATGTTTGGGGGTCTGAAATGGACTAATCTACTTCACAATATTCCTTATGGGAAAAAATTCGGTCAGTACTGGCACCTGAACATACTACTGGAATGAAAAAAGTTCGTTAACCGGGGGTCCACTGTATATATATATATATATATATATATATATATATATATATATATATATATATATATATATATATATATATATATATATATACGTATGTATGAATATATATAAAAGGCACACTCATGTATACAATAGAATAACATTTCAAAATAGATAATAAATATCTTCAGAAAGTGAACAGTAGCCGAGAATGCAACATGGTTTCCTTCACTGCTTGCCCACACTGACACAAAAGAAGAGGAAGTTGGCAACCCTCAGCGGGGACTCCGTTCTGCCTGGAGTAACTGATACTCATGGCTGAAGTCCTCAAATTTGCTGAGTTTGTAATCTTTCCTGTTATCATAAGCACCTCTCTTTTTTCTACCACTACGATGTATAGAGGTATCAGCCTGAGTGAAAAAATTCGGACCCAGGATTAAAGTCTTCCGTTCATTCCTAGACAAGTTAGGATCCCACCAGGGCAATTATCACGATTCTCTTTCAGATGAGCACCCACCTTAAGCAAGGATCCTCTTTTTTTATGACGTTGTTGGCTTCAATGTGCATTACATCCCAGCCACTGAAGTTGGGACAAGACCATATAGAAAATATTTGTCAGATTGCCTCCTGCTGCAAATGATTTTATATTCAGTGTGAGTTAGCACACCAAAGCTGCTGCAGTACAAAAGATCTGTCGATTACAATATGTTCATTGCCGAAATAGGAACTGTTAGGAAGTCTTCATAATGATGTGTGCTCACAGCTTTGAGACATGCAGTATACCTATTGGCCACTGCAGCAGCTACCATGTTTTTATACTGTTTTCCTGCAGTGGGTCTATCCCAGCTGTACTGTTAGTAGGCCAGTATTGCAGCTGGTTTTGACACTAGTGCAGTTGAGGTTTTGTATCTCTGCAATAGCACCCATCTGTGAGAAAGAATTTGCTTTATCAGTTCCTCTGAAGGCATGTAGAAGGTTTAAGAAGGCTACACATATTCCTAGCCCACCAAATCTGACTGGGAGGGAGGCTTGCATCTACTGTCTGTCTTTAAGGGTAAAATTAAGGACATTTTCAACCATGAACTTTAGAAGGGTGTTATATTCTTTGAGTTTGGAGCTGTTGATGGCTGGGGAGCATCATAAGTAGGACGTGAGCTTTGGGAGGAACAGGCGTATGGTGAATAGGTAGAAGGTATGTGCAACAATCTCTTATCCAGCTTTCCATTATCATGAGATCAAAGATTTCTTTTTCCAGAATCAGGTGGCTGGTGTTGGAAGTGAGAGAAGCGTCATTGACAGTACTGTCACCTTGATCATTAGCTTATGCTCATGGCAAGGCAACTTTGATTTTATCAATAATCTGCCAGTTGGGGTAACACTCACGTCTTGTTTATTTATCATGAACTATAAATGTACCAAGTAAATTGATTCACAAATGTATATGAATAGGTACTGTATATACATTACATTCAAGTTCCTTTATTTTTTTTAACTTTATTATGCAAAAGAAGATAAGCAGAACGTATATAAACTATTGTGTGTCGTTGTCATGGACAGGTGCATTACCTGTGTACTCAGAATATGAAAGTCATCTATTTATCACAAAATGAAAGTTTAACAACGAAATTGATGCATGGTATATACAGTATACACATGGTAGTGTATTCGCATTATACTTAGTTTCCTCTTATTATAACCCTGATTATGCAAATGGGAGGAATCAAAAAGTCCCTTTCACTTTGAATATAAACATTATCACCAGTATCTTAACATCATAACGCTGATAATGCAAAGGATATGAGAATACTGTATGTATTGACTAGATAGTAGGAAACCATCAATTTAGCCACATTTGTTAGTTTTCCTGTGACTCTTGTAGTAATAACCACTCGATATGTAAACTATATATTGTGACTGTCGTGTAAACTTTAAACATACGCATTTATAATGGTAATACCTTCACTCTCTCTTTTACTTACTGTACTTTTCACTCTATTATCAGTCACTAACGTATTCAACATTTGTACAATACCCCTAGGAAGAGTGAATGACTGTTAAAGGCACAGCAATGAGTAGTTACAGTGAAATTATCTGTTATTAGCCTTCTTGTGCCGGCTTATAGCTATTTTTCCTTATATTTACACCGTCATAACAGAACATCACAGCATCATGAACGAGAAACTACAGCAATTCTTCTACCATCATACTGCAAAAATGTCCTAGAAGATCGCATTGTAATTGATGAACTGCTGAATATCAGAGTATTACTGACTCATGAAATCGTAATGATACGATTGCAAACAAACCATACCACGGGCGGGGTTTTGAGACTCTCAGATCGTGGGTTCTATCCCCACCCGTGGTATGGTTTGTTTGCAATCGTGTCATTACAATTTCGTGAGTCATGTTAACGGCTTTGAGAGGACTTGAGCTAGAGTTCATCACGGCCACGCTAGCTGGAAATTCGTCTGTAAAAACTTGCATTTGTGGTCACAGTGGTGCCTATGCTAACCTTCCTATGGTGTAGAAATATACCTAGTTGGGCGAATCTTATTGTGGCTAACTGGTCCAGTGGCTAACACGACGGTCTGGAATTTTGAGACTCTCAGATCGCGGCTTCTATCCCCACCCGTGGTATGGTTTGGATCAGAGTATTATTTAATCGTACCTACAGAGAGAGTAAGAGGTAGATGGTTAGTAAGAGAATAGTGAAAGTTTATAAATTAAAGGTGGAGGCAGTAAGGGTAAGCAGTCAGCAACTGCTAGGAGAAAGAGGGATAGCAAGGGGGTAATGAGTAGTGTTAGAGTGTGGGTGGAGCAAAAAGGTGGGCCACAGGAAATGTGTCTGAGGACAATGTGTGGTGTGAATAATATTATCCAGGAGTCTGAGGAGGGGTTACTGAGGTGGACATTTAGAGAGGATGGAGCAAAAGAGAGAAGAGAGGAGATGTGGAGGGCATACTAGGAAAGGTTGGAGGGAGGGAAAAAAAGGAGGGTGTTTTGTATTGGAAGGGGTTTTGACATCCAACAGGCTTGTGTATGTAAAAAACCATCCTTCCTCTGCAAGCAAGCCTATCATAAATGCTGGAAGCAGTGGGTTAGTAACCCCTTTCTATTGTATAAATTACTAAAAATGATAATAAGAAAAACTTTAAGTTGGAATGTTTTTATATACATAATAGGATTTAGTGCAGATGTTAAGAAAGAGATGATTATCAGTTTGTCAGTGTTATAAATGAAAAGAAGCTGGATGTCCTGGCTCTAAGCAAAACAAAGTCGAAGGGGGTAGGAGAGTTTCAGGGGGAAGAAGCAAATGGGAGTAAGTCAGGAATATCTGAGAGAGTAAGAGCTAAGGAGTAGAAACAATGTTGAAAGCTCAGTTTTGGAAGGAGAATTCGGAACATAAATGAATAATTTCAAAGATTATGTGGATTAATTATTATTATAATCAAAAGAAGCGCTAAGCCACAAGGGCTATACAGCATATGTGGATTAAAATAAGGGTCAGATGCAAAAATTGGGTTATACTAAGTTTTTATGCACCTGGAAAAGACAGGAGTGTAGAAGTGAGAGTGAGAGAGAGAGAGAGAATTCAGATGTTCAGATAGTGTTTAGGGCAGAGGCGTCGTAATGGGGGGGGGGGTACCTTGGGTAACACCATTTAGGGGGTGACACCATAGAGCCTCTAAAGGTGACACTAATGCACAAAACAGTGCTGCACCAACATAAGAGAAGAATCCTTCATTTCTATATAGCCTATATAGGCCTATATAGGGAAAATCATTGATTTTGATGATGTGAGAGATGATTTTGCAGGATTGAAGGCAAGGAAATGTAAGATCAGATTCACTGAGATCTTACCTGTACTCAAAGTCAAATCGGAACTAGTGTTTCTCTGGTACTGAAATGTTTTTCTTTATTTTTCATTTTTTTTTTTTTTGGGGGGGGGGGGCTTTGTTGAAGATAAATAAATGTAGGATCTGTTGCCTGTACTCAAAGTGGTATTTGAGTTTATGTTTCCTCAATATTACTACGATTATTTATTTTATCATTAATTATGTTGAGAATTATTCTCCTGTTCGGTTTATGGCCCTTAAACGTTCTCAGTGCTAAACATTTGTCACCGGTCATGCAGTAGTGACATAACTGGAGTTTACCCCCCCATACCCCCACCCTTGAATTTCATGTGGGTGACACCAAAGATGCTGCCCCGGGTGACACCAACCCTAGCGACGCCTCTGGTTTGGGGAGCATTGAACCAAATGATTAACTAATTGTGGTGGGGGACCTAACTGCTAAAGTGGAAGAAACTATTGTAAAGGAAGCCTTCGACTGAACTGTGTACAGAAAGAGGTTGCAATAGATAATACATATTTTAAGAAAAGGAGGATAAATAAGTGTATGAGATATGATACAGAGCATAATGACAATAGTTTGTTGGATTATGTATTGATATACTAGAGGATAAAAGGTTGATGGGTAGACTTCTGGATGTGCAGGTTTATAGAGGGGCAACAGATATATTAGATCATTATTTAGTTGTGGCCACAGTCATGGTAAGAGCTAGACGGCACACAAGGAAAATGACAACAGCGAGTAAGAGAAAAGTGAAAGTTTATAAACTAGAGGAGGAGGTAGCTAAGATAAGATACAAGAAACTATTAGGATAAAAATGGGTTAGTGAGAATAGGTAATGAGAAGGTTGAAGATGTACTGGATAGATTTAAGAATGCAGCGATGGATTGTTCACACAATTTTTTGGATATAGAAGTGTAGGTGCAGGAGGGAAGAGGAGCAGTTGGTGGAATGATGAGGTAAATGGAGTAGTAAGTGAGAAAAATAAGCATATGAGAGACTTTTACAAAGCAGAAGGATATAAGGAGGGGGGAGTATATGGATAGTAAAAGGGAGGTTAAGAAAGCAGTAAGGGAATGTAAAAGGAAAGCAAATAAGACAGTTGCTGAGGTTCTTTCAACAAATTTTGCTGAGAATAAAAAGTTCTTAAGTGAGAATAATAGGCTGAGAAAGCCTAGGAAATGAGTAGATTTGATAGTTAAAAACAGAAGAGGGGAGTTAGTAGATGGAGAGTTGGAGGTATTGGGAAGATGGTGGAAATATTTTGAGGAACTGTTAAATGTTGATGAAGAAAGGGAAGCAGTGATTTCATGCATTGGCCAGGGAGGTATAACATTCTTCAGGAGCAAGGAAGAGCCAGAAGTGAGAGTTGTGGAAATATGTTAGGCAGTGAGTAAAGTGAAAGGGAGTAAAGCGGCTTGGAGTGATGGGATCATGATAGAAAAGTAGGTGGGGATATAGTTTAGGAATGGCTGGTACTTTTATTCAATAAAGGTATGAAAGATATAGTTTAGGAATGGCTGGTACTTTTATTCAATAAAGGTATGAAAGAACAAAAGGTACCTAGGAAAAGGCAAAGAGATTGCATAATTCCTTTGTATAAAATGAAGGGAGACAAAAGAGAGTGTAGAAATTATAGGGGGATAAGCTTGTTGAGCTATTATTAAAATAATTAAGAGTAAGATGGGAAGCAGGCTCACAGGTGAACAGGAAATGTAAGGGGTATGTAGACAAAGCATTTATAGACAAGAGCAGGGAGGTTTTTGTTGTATTTATGGATTTGGAAAACTCATATGATAGGGTGGATAGGGAAACAATGTGGCAGATGCTTCAAGTGTATGGAATAGGAGGCAAGTTACTGAAAACAGTTAAAAGTTTTTATGAGGATGGTGAGGCTCAGGTTAGATAATGTAGGAGACAAGGAGAGTATTTCCCAGCAAAAGTAGGCCTTAGACAGGGATGCTTGATGTCACCATGGGTGTTCAATATATTTATAGATGGGACTGTAAGAGAAGTGGATGTGTGGGATTGGGATAAGGAATCTAATACAAAGTTAAATTGTCACAGATGCTTTTTGCTGATGACACTGCCCTTTTGGAGATTCTGAAGAGAAGTTGAAGAGATTTGTGGAGTTTGGAAGCATATGTAAAAGAAGGAAATTAAAAGTGAACATAGGAAAGAGCAAGGTGATGAGAGACGAGGTGACTCATAGAATCGATGAGGGTAAAAAGGAGAATGGTGCACCAAGGAATCTGGGGAGACAAAGAACGTTATCCATAGAAGCAAAAAGAAAAATGTATGAAAGTATGGTGGTACCAATGCTGGTATATGGGTGTGAAGCATGGGTGCTAAATGTTACAACAAGGAGAAGACTGGAGGCAGCAGAGATGTCATGTCTGAAGGCAATGCGTGATGTGAATATTATGCAGAGAATCTGTAGCTTGGAGATTAGAAGGCAGTGCAATGTTTCTAAAAGTATTATCCTGAGGGTGTATAAATCTCTAGCTGAAAAAAGGTGGGGTAAAGGTCATCCTAGGAAATTTTGGAGGGAGAGTTAAATGAGGTTTTGGATATAAGGGGCTTAGACTTCCAAGAACCATGTGTGAGCGTGTTAGATAGAAGTGAAAGGAGGCAAATATTTTTATGTGCTGTTGGAGTGTGAGCAAAATAACATTTATGAAGGGATTCGCCTCAGTGGGAAGCACCTTATGTGTTTATATATATGTATATATATATATATATATATATATATATGTATATATATATATATATATATATATATATATATATATATATATATGTATATAGGTAGTAGGTTGGTTGACAGCAACCGCCCAGGGAGGTACTACCGTCCTGCCAAGTGAGTGTAAAACGAAAGCCTGTAATTGTTTTACATGATGGTAGGATTGCTGGTGTCCTTTTTTCTGTCTCATGAACATGCAAGATTTCAGGTACGTCTTGCTACTTCTACTTACACTTAGGTCACACTACACATACATGTACAAGCACATATATACACACCCCTCTGGGTTTTCTTCTATTTTCTTTCTAGTTCTTATTCTTGTTTATTTCCTCTTATCTCCATGGGGAAGTGGAACAGAATTCTTCCTCCGTAAGCCATGCGTGTTGTAAGAGGCAACTAAAATGCCGGGAGCAAGGGGCTAGTAACCTCTTCTCCTGTATATATTACTAAATGTAAAAGGAGAAACTTTCGTTTTTCCTTTTGGGCCACCCCGCCTCGGTGGGATACGGCCGGTGTGTTGAAAGAAGAAAGAAAGATATATATATATATATATATATATATATATATATATATATATTTTATTACATAATATCTCACAGAATATAAAAGAGATATATATATATATATATATATATATATATATATATATATATATATATATATATATACATATATATACACACAGTCATACCTTGAGATACGAAATTAATTCATTCCAGAAGGCTGTTAAGAGTGCAAATACCGAACGAATTTGTTCCCATAAGGAATACTGAAAATTAGATTAATCCGTTTCAGGCCCCCAAATAAACACTTACAAAAGCACACATGTTACATGATTGATCGAGTTGGGAGCTGTTCATATCCCAAGGTACCACTGTATAGTATATATATATAAGGATAGAAATGTAAGCAGGAATAGTTGGTGCTTTTTAGTAAATGTAGTATGGAAGATTGTGAGGTACTTAGGGATTGGCAGAGAGCATGCCCTTGTATAAAGGTGAAGGGGACAAAAGAGAGTGTAAAAATTATAGAGGAATAAGTCTGTCGAGTATACCTGGTAAAGAGTATGGTACAGTTATTATTGAAAGAATTATGAGTAAGACAGAGAGTAGGATAGCAGATGAACAAGGAGGCTTTAGGAAGGGTAGGGGGTGTGTAGACCAAGTGTTTACAGTGAAACACATAGATGAACAGTACTTACATAAGGGTAAAGAGATTTTTGTGGCATTTATGGATTTGAAAAAGGCATATGACAGTGGATAGGGGGGCAATGTGGCAGATGTTGCAAATGTATGTAATAGGAGGTAGGTCACTGAAAGCAGTTTAAAGTTTTTATAAGGATAGTGAGGCTCAGGTTAGAGTATGTATGAGAGCTGGAGATTATTTCCCAGTAAAAGTAGGTCTTAGACAAGGATGTGTGATGTCACCATGGTTGTTCAGTATATTTATAGATGGAGTTGTAAGAGAAGTGAATGCACAAAGTGGGAGTTATCACAGTTTCTCTTTCCTGATGACACTGTGCTTTTTTGGAGATTCTGAAGAGAAGTTGCAGAGGTTGGTGGATGAGTTTGGTAGGGTATGTAAAAGAAGAAAATTAAAAGTGAATATAGGAAAGAGTAAGGTTATGAGGATAACAAAACAAAAATTAGGTGATGAAAGACTGGATATCAGATTGGAGGGAGAGTATGGAGGTGAATGTATTCAGATATTTAGGAGTGGACGTGTGAGCAGATGGGTCCATGAAAGATGAGGTGAATCACAGAATTGATGAGGGGAAAAAGCTGAGTGGTGCACTTAGAGGTCTGTGGAGACAAAGAACTTTGTCCATGGAAGCAAAGAGGGGAATGTATGAGAGTAGAGTTATACCAATGCTCTTATATGTGTGTGAATTATTATTATAATCAAAAAGAAGCGCTAAGCCACAAGGGCTATACAGCTTATATGTGTGTGAAACGTGTGGTGAATGTTGCAACAAGAAGGCTGGAGGCAGTGGAGATGTCATGTCTGAGGACAATATGTGGTGTGAATATAATTCATCAAATTCATAGTTTGGAAATTAGGAGGAGGTGTGGGATTACCAAAACTATTATCCAAAGGGCTGAGAAGGGGTTGTTGAGGTGGTTCAGACATGTAGAGAGCATGGAATGAAATAGAATGACTTCAAGAGTGTGTAAATCTGCAGTGGAGGGAAGGTGGGGTAGGGGTTGGCCTAGGAAAGGTTGGAGGAAGGGGGTAAAGGAGGTTTTGTGTAGGAGGGGCTTGGAATTCCGGCAAGCATGTGTGAGCATGTTAGATAGGAGCGAATGGAGACAAATGGTTTTTAGGCCTGGTGGCTAAAGCTCTTGCTCCACATACGGAGGGTCCGGCTTCGATTCCCAGCGGGTGGAAACATTTCGACACATTTCCTTACACCTGTTGTCCTGTTAACCTAGTAGCAAACAGGTACTTGAATGTTAGTCGACTGGTGTGGGTCGCATCCTGGGGGACAAGATTGAGGACCACAGCGGAAATAAGTTAGACAGTTCTCGATGACACACTGACTTTCTTGGGTTATCCTGGGTGGCTAACCCTCCGGGGTTAAAAATACGAAGAGAATCTTATCTTATATTATCTGACATGCTGTTCGGGTGTAAGCAAGGTAACATTTATGAAGGGAGTCAGGCAAATTGGCAGGCCAGACTAGAGTCCTGGAGATGGGAAGTACAGTGTCTTCACTCTGAAGGAGGGGTGTTAATGTTACAGTCTTATAACTGTAGTGTATGTGCACCTCTGGCAAGACAGTGATGGAGTAAATGATGATGAAAGTTTTTCTTTCTCGGGCCACCCTGCCTTGGTGGGAGACAGCCGATATGTTAATAATATACAGTGGACTCTCATGTAACAGTGGCATCAGCTAACGCCAAAATCGGATAGCGGCACGTTTTTGCGTCAAAATGTTGGCTTGGCTAACGCCCAAGAACTCAGTTAAGGGCATTCGTCCCGAACATATCTGCCTGTCTGCCCAGTCTGAGCGCCTGAGCTGCCCTACCTTCAGCTAGTGTGCCATTGTTTACAAGAGAGTACGAAGAATTCCATGCATACATACGATACATTTTGTATTATTCCATTGTTTTTAGTGCTTGTAACTGCTAAATAATCCACCATGGGCCCAAAGAAAGCTTCTAGTGCCAACCCTGTGGTAAAAAGGGTTAGAAATATTATTGAATTAAAGAATGAGATAATCGCAAAGTACGAAAGTGGAGTGCGTGTCTCCGAGTTGGCCAGGTTATATAACAAACCCCATTCAACCATCACTACTATCTTGGCCAACAAAAAGGCAATCAAGGAAGCTGTTGTTGTGAAAGGTGCAAGTATGCTTACAAAATAGAGATCGCAAATACTCGAAGATGTGGAGAGACTGTTGTTGGTGAGGATAAACGAGAAACAATTATCAGGAGATAGTGTTTCTCAGTCAATAATATGTGAAAAGGCATGATGATCTAATTAAGAAAACGCCTGAAACTAGTGCTGATGTTAGTGAATTTAAGGCCAGCAAAGGTTGGTTTGAGAGATTTAAGAATTGTAGTGGCATACACAGTGTGATAAGGCATGGTGAGGCTGCCAGTTCTGACAAAAAAGCGGCTGAAAAATATGTGCAGAACTTCAAGGGGTACATAGAGGCTGAACAATTAAAACCCCGACAAGTGTGAATTGTGACGAAACAGGCCTGTTTTGGAAGAAAATGCCAAACAGGACCTACATTACTCAGGAGGAAAAGGCACTCCCAGGACACAAGCCTATGAAAGACAGGCTAATTCTCATGTTTTGTAGTAATGCTAGTGGGGATTGCAAAGTGAAGCCTTTACTCGTGTATCACTCTGAAACTCCCAGAGTGTTCAAGAAAAACAATGTTGTCAAGACTAAATTGTGTGTGATGTGGAGAGCAAACAGTAAGGCATGGGTCACTAGGGACATTTTCCTTGACTGGTTCTATGACGTGTTTGGCCCCACTGTGAAAAAATACCTCCTGGAAAATAAATTGTCACTC
>NW_027199642.1:20000-29767 GCF_038502225.1 Cherax quadricarinatus | reverse complement strand
GATTATCTAAAAATTAATGATTTTGTTCCAAAACAACTTTACGAAACTTACCTAACCTTATTATAACAAACGCAATTTAATTTAGCAAATTCCAATTAAATATATTTTTGATAAGTTTACAATAATTTAATAATATATCAACGTTATGAAATATATTTTTTCGTTAGTTTCAGAACGATTTTCGCGAAATTATTGCATAAACAAATTTTCGCTTGCCTTATTCAGCAAGAAGAGCATTGCTATTTAAGCCAAAATATCAAGTTTTACCTATTCGGCACGATATATATATATATATATATATATATATATATATATATATATATATATATATATATATATATATATATATATATATATATATATATGTGTGTGTGTGTGTGTGTGTGTGTAAAACTTTCGATTTTGGCTTCAATAGTTACGTTCATCTTGCCATACAGGACAAGCAAAAATTTGTGTATCCAATACTTTCGCAAAAATCATTCTGAACCCAACGAAAAAATATATTTCATTTTGTTTGTTTATTATTAAATTACTGTAAACGTATCTAAATTATATTTAGTTGGATTAGGCTAAAATAAATTGCACATGTTATAATAAGGTTAGGTAAGATTTCTAAGATTCTTTTGGTGCAAAATTATAATTTTTTACATTACCATTTATGAAAAAATTTATCTTTAAATGTATAAAAAAATTTTTGGAAAGGACTTAATTTTAAATGAGTTCTTGCTTATTGACCAGTTTGACATATTCGGCACGACATATACATACATATATATATATATATATATATATATATATATATATATATATATATATATATATATATATATATATATATATATATATATATATATATATATATATATATATATATATATATATATATATATATATATATATATATATATATATATATATATATATATATATATATATATATATATTATATATATATATAATGTGGGTGTGAAGCATGAGTTGCTGTCGGAAGGAGAGGTGCAGAGTAGTAGTAGTAGTAGTAGTAGTAGTAGTAGTAGTAGTGAGAATGTAACCACTGAAAGGTCATGTCCCTCTCAGATCCAACACTTCTCACTTGAAAAGCTTGTCCAAGGTGTTTTCTGTACCAAGATGCCATGTGTTGCAGTGTCTGACAAGATGAACATCAAAATGGTATACAATACCGACAGGTTGTTAGGTAAGACACATATGCAACAGTTAGACAACT
This sequence comes from Cherax quadricarinatus, assembly GCF_038502225.1. NCBI lineage: Eukaryota > Metazoa > Arthropoda > Malacostraca > Decapoda > Parastacidae > Cherax > Cherax quadricarinatus. The sequence continues at coordinate 28,542 of NW_027199642.1, read as the reverse complement.
TTATTCCGAAACGTTTCGCCTACACAGTAGGCTTCTTCAGTCGAATACAGAAAATAGGCAGGAACAGTAGAGATGTGAAGACGATGTAATCAGTCCATCACCCTTGTAGTCGTAGAATTTGAGGTTGTCAGTCCCTCGGCCTGGAGAAGTTCAGTTCCATAGTCAGGAACTAACTGAAGATCAAGCGACAGTGCGGAGACTTAAATACTGTCGGAAGGAGAGGTGCAGAGTAGTAGTAGTAGTAGTAGTAGTAGTAGTAGTAGTAGTAGTGAGAATGTAACCACTGAAAGGTCATGTCCCTCTCAGATCCAACACTTCTCACTTGAAAAGCTTGTCCAAGGTGTTTTCTGTACCAAGATGCCATGTGTTGCAGTGTCTGACAAGATGAACATCAAAATGGTATACAATACCGACAGGTTGTTAGGTAAGACACATATGCAACAGTTAGACAACTTTATTCCGAAACGTTTCGCCTACACAGTAGGCTTCTTCAGTCGAATACAGAAAATAGGCAGGAACAGTAGAGATGTGAAGACGATGTAATCAGTCCATCACCCTTGTAGTCGTAGAATTTGAGGTTGTCAGTCCCTCGGCCTGGAGAAGTTCAGTTCCATAGTCAGGAACTAACTGAAGATCAAGCGACAGTGCGGAGACTTAAATACTGTCGGACACTGCAACACATGGCATCTTGGTACAGAAAACACCTTGGACAAGCTTTTCAAGTGAGAAGTGTTGGATCTGAGAGGGACATGACCTATCTGAGAGGGACATGTGAAGCATGAGTTGTAAATGCTGCAGCAAGAAGGCTGGTGGCAGTGGAGATGTCGTGTTTAAGAGCAATGTATGGTGTAAATATTATGCAGAGAATTCGTTTTGTGGAAATTAGGAGGAGGTGTGGAGTTACTAAAAGTATTATTTAGAGGGCTGACGAAGGGTTTTTGGTATGCTTTAGTTATTTAGAGATGATGGCTCAAAATAATGTAACTTGGAGGGTGTATTAATCTGCATTGAAGGGGAGGAGTGGTTGGGGTCGTCCTAGGAAAGGATGGACAGAGGGGGGTACAAGAGGTTTTGTGTGCAAGGTGCTTCGACATACCGCAGGCATGTGTGAACGTGTTAGGTAGGAGTAAATGGAGACGAATTGCTTTTGGGACTTGATGAGCTGTTGGAGTGTGAACAGGGTGATATTTTGTGAAGGAATTTACGGAAATCGGTTAGTCTGACATGAGTTCTTGAGGTGGGAAGTACAATTCCTATACTTTAAAGAAGGGTTTTAGGATATTTGCTGTTTGGAGTGACATCTGAACTGTCACTTCTGTGCGCCTCTGCAAAGACAGTGATTATGAGTGAATGATGGTGAAAGTCATTCTAATAACACAACTTTCAGAGAGTTACTCTGCTTACTTACACTCTTGTACTCATTCCTTTTCTTCCTGCTGTTCTTTATTTTCAGTATGTTTCCTTGCTTTAGACTCACTATAGGGCGGCTAGAGCTCCGTTTTTCCTAGATGTTCGTCTTTCTTTCAGCATTTCGACTAGTTTAACCATTATCTGGATGGTTTTTATTAGTATTTGTCTCATCCACTTCATTCTCAGGAACTCTTATATATACATAGTTACCTATCTAATGTTTGTTTAGCTCTCTCACCTTCTCTCCTTCTTGCATTCTTCTTCTGTCTGTCTGTCTCTGTCTCTCTGTCTCTCTCTGTCTCTCTGTCTCTGTCTATCTCTCTCTCCCTTTGTTCTTCACAATAGTTATACTTTCACTAGATAATTAAATTTCAGTGCTTCGTGGTCACTAATACCAAGCTGTAACTTATAATCCATTAAGAAGAGAGCTCGAGAAGGAGAGAGACTGTAAAATTCTATACGACACACAAATGCCCTCACACCTAAAGTATGCTCCACTGTTGGTACTGCCTCGCTCTCGTCTCATCTATGACTTCTGAAATGAATAGAGAACCTAGCAAGATGACTTATATCTCGCCTACACGACCTGAATAGATCTGTCATTTCAGCAGAGCCTCCAGAACGGGAGAGGTGTGGGTGGTCTTACTATTATGCACAAGGCCAATGCCGTCCTGGTCCCACACTTGGCTCCATTTGACGGACAGTGTGAACACAGCTTCTATACAACAAGACGGGCAGAAAACAGCAACTACACTCTTCATCTACGATCATTCATTTCTAGAATAAATCAAGTGTGGAACATGTTCGTGTAACATAACATAACATCAATGATATAAACTGAGTTAACCAAATGAAATTGCTGGCCACAGATGACTCCAACCTCATGTTCCCTAATTGTGTTTCTCAACAATAAATACGCTTTTAAATAAGCGGATGTAGGTAACAGCTCTTAGCTTGTAAATAAAGATACGAACCGTTAACTAACCCTGTAACATCCCTTATCTAAATAAGAGAGAGAGAAAGAGAGAGAGAGTGAGAGAGAGAAAACAGTACCCTGGGATGAAGTTGATATTCTTTGGGTGAAACTGACTCTAAACTGACTATGGAGCTTACAGCACTTAGAGGTTGCAAGATTCTGTATGAAACACAAATATGCTTACACCTTGAGTATGTTCCGCTTTCTTGGATTGTCTGCCCCAGTCTCATTTGAGGCTCTTTGACAGAATGAAGAACAGAATAAGACGACTCAATTCTCGCCTGGACAGATCTGTCATTTCAGCAGAGCTTTCAACACCGGAGGGATGTGGGTGACCTTACTGTTATATACAAGGCCAACATTGTCAAGATACCACACTTAATAATAATAATAATAATAATAATAATAATAATAATAATAATAATAATAATAATAATAATAATAATAATAATAGTCTTTCTTTCTACAAGTACATGTACAAGGTATACAGGCCTAGGTATACAGGCCCCTTGTTATGCAGGGCATTTGAAGCAAATTAGGTCAGTTATGTCAAAGGATGCGACCCACACCAGTCGACTAACACCCAGGTACCAATTTCACTAATAAGTTTACATGGACAGCAGGTGCTTTAAGAGAGAGCTTCTTAATATTTCCACCCGTACCGGGGATCGACCCCCGGATGTCGGAGTGCGCTACAGTCAACCTACGGACACACTGGCTCCACTCCGAGGACGGCGAGAATTGAGCCTTTACACCACAATACGGGCAGCAAGCAGCAACTACACTCTGAGTGTATCCTTTTCCTGAACATCGCGACTGGAGCATGTTCGTATAGCATAATAACATCAACGAAATGAAGCCAGGTGACTGAATGAAATCGCTTGCCCTCAGATGGCTCCAACTTCATCCTGTTCCCTACTTGTGTGTCTAGTAACAATAAAAATGCTATAAAATAAGCTAATGTAGGTAACAGCTCTTAGCTTGTAAATAAGTTAGGAATCCTGAACCTAACGTGCAATCCTGTGTGAAGATAGAGGGAGAGAGGGAGAAGGGAGAGAGAGAAAGAGAGAGAGAGAGAAAGAGAGAGAGAGGACCTGCCATGTATGGGCCAACAGGCCTACTGCAGTGTTCCTTCTTTCTTATGTTCTTATGTTCTCTAGTTAATAATAGTGTTAGTTAATAATAGTCTCTAGTTAATAATAATGTTCTCTAGTTAATAATTAATAGAGCTGATTTGGGATTCCTGCTGACCCTGTGTGCTGACCCTGTGTGCTGACCCTGTGTGCTGACCCTGTGTATTAACACCCTGTGTGCTGACCCTGTCTTTATTAAGATGTTAAAAGCTTCTCTATGGTTAGGCAGTTCTGCGTATGTCGCTGAAGCTATGCTGTTCAAATGGTCGCACCTTCACCATCCTAAGGTGCGTGCGCACCTTAGGATGCTACATTAACATCGAATATATAGGCTCTGTAGCTTCTCACTGAGATTTCAGAAGGCCATTATTTAATCAGGAGCGTTATTCAGCAGCGTAATCAGCGGTGTCGCAACTTTAATAATTCTGATCACAAATGACCAGATATCCCAGCGGAAGCTGATGCTGGGTCCGCCTTAACTGCGCAACTTCTAGTCCCGATATTGCGCTCGTTATCAACTTACGATATTTATGTTGCTCGTTCATTACCACCCTGAGACTCGTGTCTTCAGAGCCCATGCATATTTATCAGTCTCCTTCACTGAGCTCACTATCGTGCTCCAGCGACTTCGTCTCCGAGAAGCTACAAGTTAGTGTTTGTGTTAACTTAAAGTGCTGTTCTTCAAGGCTAGGGAACACGTGGGTATAACAAAGACCGTAGGTCCGAGGGCCCTTGCTCCTTTTCTTAAGCCGGCGTTTAAGAGAAAGATCTTTTTTTGCTTGTTTCAGTGATTAAAGGGTCAAGCTGGAGGCTTTATATTCCTGTTAACCCCTTAGATTAATAACTGTTGAGTATCATCTTGGTGTCTGAGTCAGTGATAGAAAAGTAAAAGGCTCTTTTCCCATCCTTCACATCCTCCGGCCAATGCCGTCATAAATACAGCAGAAAAAAAAAGATGCTGGAACTTGTACTCAAATTAAATAGGTTTAGGTTTAGAAAGGATGTAGAAAAGTACTGGTCTGGAAACAGTAGTCGATTAGAGAATTATCTGACTAGTAAGGTCAATGAAGTCTAAACCTTGAGTAGCTTCAAATATAGGTTGAATAAATACATGAGTGAGAAGCGTTGTATTTGAGTTGTTCTTGCACAACCTGAGTTAGTAGGATTAACAAAGCTTATTCCTTGGGTAGCCTTGAGAATGGACTGGAAAAATATTTTGTTAGAGAGTTTGGGTTTGAGGAGGATCTGAGTGGTATGGACCGGTAGACCTTCTGCAGTGTTCCTCCATTCTTATGTTCTTATGGGCGCAAGACAAGGAATACAAATAACATCTACTAAGTTAGTACTCTTGTTATCTTGACTACGTTTCTTTCTCCACTGCCACTAATAGAGCTGTTTGTTAGTGCTTCCAGTGGTGGTTATTACATTTCTGCTATGACTATCGCTACTAGCAATGACTTTTAAGGCTAGCCGACAGACAAAGTGGGAGCTCCTAGGCGCAAAAAAACACAGAAAATAAATGCTACGCCTTTTTTGATGAAAAGAACTAATAACGGTGTAGGATTGTCAAAGGAACCTGACAAGATGCAAAGAGAGGAGCAGGGATCATCTCTATGTGTTAACTGTTGGAAATACTGAATGACTAATACAATATGCAGTCGTGCAAGAATAGTTTCTCCGAACACGACAAAGATGAAAAGAGATCAACTAAGAACGTAAATCTTGTCGTAACGGTTGTCGTCCGCATACTTGGACCAAAAAGAGTTGCTATGGATACCAAACGATGTTAAAATACATCCGGAAATCTGACCATCTTTTGTAACTGCTAAAGATAAATTGATTTTGGGGGGTGGAACGTGCAGAAGAGTCTACGTGGATATTAATATGATTACAGAAGAGGTGACACAGCCACTGTTGAATACGAGAGTGACAATGGGATGCGAGGAGTCAATTTATGAACAGATTGAGAGTCAAACACAACACGAAAATAATCAATGCGAAAGAACGCAGTAAAAGTTGCACATTATTCTGATGTGAAAATACAAGTCCAGTTAAGCAACTTTCCCTCTATCACTCTATCTTGAAAAATAACTGCATATCCGTCGAAGAATTTATAGCCATCAGTGAAGACAATAGTAGCACGTGAGTGTAACTGAAAACTGGGAAGGAAGAGAGTGTGCAAGTCCACAGCAGTGATTTCAGACTAGAATTGGAAGGGATGAGAGACATACTGGAATCATCACTACCCTGCAAGGTGGAAAATGAAAGAAATGAACATGGTGAACAGAAACGGGAGGTGGACTGAGAAAAGTTACTAGAGTCTGAAGGCGAAGAATAAAATAGCATAATAAAGAAGTATGACGATAGAAAGTGCCAGCTTTACTAACGTTTTTATTAGGTATCCTCAAAGGGATACCTTTAAGAGGTTACCTCAATGATTTTTGTTTTTTTCCTTCCACCTACTTTTCGATTTTATTTTCCTCGTAAGTTGAAAACGCCTCATCCAGACGGCATCATATTTTCAACACTTGTAATAGTAACATTCTATAACAAGTGTCGTTTTCACGCGCCCTGTGACACGACTTACTGAACACATTTCCAGCATCCTGGAATGCCTCAGATAACCTCCAGGATGCTCAGCTTCAAAGTTTCACAAAAGGTGGCAAAAAATATGAAGTCGGCGGAGAGTAAAATTCAGACGAATTGGTGCAGATTTATCGGTTTTCTGTGTAATTGTGAGAAATTTTTATTACCGTTAAATAAAATTCAGATTTCCTCTCCTGACCGGCTTCAGTATTTAATGGCTGTCGTATCTTAGGCCCAAAATAACAGTTAAGTTCCATTTGCGTGCATTAAATTTTTTGGACGTAGTGAAATAGCAAAAATAGCGAGCATCGCAAAAGTAAACAAGTTTTGCCTGTATCTCAATTTTCTGCAAGCAGCAGAAGTTCTAATAAGTTAAATATGAGATAATCAGTCACTCGGCTTTGAAGAAGTAATATTAAGGTTATCAGTCCCCAAACCTTGGAAAGTGCTCATCTTCAGTCTTAATATGAAGCTAAGAGACTTTTAGATGAGTGAGACACATGAGAAACAGCACACTATTTGAATATAGTACTATAGAATAATCCTAAACCACAATACTCCTATACTAATATATATTCCTATAATACTATAGCAATAGTCTATAATAATATTTTTTGTATAGTACTACGATAGTATAGTATTATAATATATTAAAGAATATACTATATTAAAGTATAGCACTACTGCAATATTCCTTTCAAGCCAGGAGCTTGTAATAACCCAGGAGCTTGTAATAACCCAGGAGCTTGTAATAACCCAGGAGCTTGTAATAACCCAGGAGCTTGTAATAACCCAGGAGCTTGTAATAACCCAGGAGTTTGTAATAACCCAGTAATAACCCAGGAGCTTGTAATAACCCAGGAGCTTGTAATAACCCAGGAGCTTGTAATAACCCAGGAGCTTGTAATAACCCAGGAGCTTGTAATAACCCAGGAGCTTGTAATAACCCAGGAGCTTGTAATAACCCAGAGGTTGTAATAACCCAGAGCTTGTAATAACCCAGGAGCTTGTAATAACCCAGGAGCTTGTAATAACCCAGGAGCTTGTAATAACCCAGGAGCTTGTAATAACCCAGGAGCTTGTAATAACCCAGGAGCTTGTAATAACCCAGGAGCTTGTAATAACCCAGGAGCTTGTAATAACCCAGAGCTTGTAATAACCCAGGAGCTTGTAATAACCCAGAGCTTGTAATAACCCAGGAGCTTGTAATAACCCAGGAGCTTGTAATAACCCAGAGCTTGTAATAACCCAGAGCTTGTAATAACCCAGAGCTTGTAATAACCCAGAGCTTGTAATAACCCAGAGCTTGTAATAACCCAGAGCTTGTAATAACCCAGAGCTTGTAATAACCCAGAGCTTATAATAACCCAGAGCTTGTAATAACCCAGAGCTTGTAATAACCCAGGAGCTTGTAATAACCCAGGCTTTGTAATAACCCAGCTTGTAATAACCCAGGAGCTTGTAATAACCCAGAGCTTGTAATAACCCAGCTTGTAATAACCCAGAGCTTGTAATAACCCAGAGCTTGTAGCTTGTAATAACCCAGAGCTTTTAATAACCCAGAGCTTGTAATAACCCGGAGCTTGTAATAACCCGGAGCTTGTAATAACCAACAGCTTGTAATAACCCAAAGCTTTTAATGACCCAGAGCTTGTAATAACCCAGAACTTGTAATAACCCAGAGCTTGTAATAACCCAGAGCTTGTAATAACCCAGAGCTTGTAATAACCCAGAGCTTTTAATAACCCAGAGCTTGTAATAACCCAGAGCTTGTAATAACCCAGAGCTTGTAATAACCCAGAGCTTGTAATAACCCAGAGCTTGTAATAACCCAGAGCTTGTAATAACCCAGAGTTTGTAATAACCCAGAGCTTGTAATAACCCAGAGTTTGTAATAACCCAGAGCTTTGTAATAACCCAGAGCTTGTAATAACCCAGAGCTTTGTAATAACCCAGAGCTTGCAATAACCCAGAGCTTGTAATAACCCAGAGTTTGTAATAACCCAGAGCTTGTAATAACCCAGAGCTTGTAATAACCCAGAGTTTGTAATAACCCAGAGCTTGTAATAACCCAGTAATAACCCAGAGCTTGTAATAACCCAGAGTTTGTAATAACCCAGAGCTTGTAATAACCCAGAGTTGTAATAAACCAGAGCTTGTAATAACCCAGAGTTTGTAATAACCCAGAGTTTAATAACCCAGTAATAACCCAATAACCCAGAGTTTGTAATAACCCAGAGCTTGTAATAACCCAGAGCTTGTAATAACCCAGAGTTTGTAATAACCCAGAGCTTGTAGTAACCCAGTTTGTAATAACCCAGAGTTTGTAATAACCCAGAGCTTGTAATAACCCAGAGTTTGTAATAACCCAGAGTTTGTAATAACCCAGAGTTTGTAATAACCCAGAGTTTGTAATAACCCAGTAATAACCCAGAGC